>NW_026623332.1:2036764-2137281 GCF_030028575.1 Malurus melanocephalus | reverse complement strand
GAGTAGATGAGTAAAACTATTGGCTATGTCAGTGGCACTCTCCTTAGAGGAGAACATCCCACAATAACAATTTCAAGCATATTTTTTCACCCTTTCTCCTTGTTGAGGAAATAATCCTGGAAGCAGGATTTCTTTTAAAATGGTCTTAAAATAATTTTGTCAAAATCTGAAGCTGCTACAGGGAAAAAAAAAAAAAAGTGAATGATGCTGGAAAAGCATATTTCAGCAAAAATAAAATTCTCTGAAAATACACCAATTATTTGTAACCAGTGTGTAGATGAATTGGGTCCTATTCCAGTGCTACCACAGACCTACTAATGCACATGCCCTCCCCCCCTAGCATTCTCACAGGGTTGGACAAATAAATAGTTTTTAAGCCAATTTTGGCATAGAAATTGCTGTCCACAGCAAAGGACTGATTCATCAAAGTAAAAAAAGTTTCACAAGAACAGCACAGATTTCAGTGAATCACCTGGCAAAAGTATTAGGGAACACTTTAATTTAAAGACTATCTTCTCTACTCCTGTTAATTAATGTAGTTGTTGTGTTGGAGGTTTTCTAATATTAGAAGAAGTCATAAAACAACACATCTATCAGTTGATTAATCTGGGAAAAATGTTACTTGCCCTTTTTGGTTTTGTAGTTCCTCATGATTCAAAACTAGTAATTCTTGTTGGGTAATTTATTTAATGCTTTCAGGAGATAGAAAACACTTTACCAAAGAGACACCAAATGGAGCGCTATTGAGAAGCCTCAGTGCTGATGGACTTCTTCCCTTCAGTCCCCATATGGATGTCCCATTAACAAAAATGCCACCCAATGCAAACGAAGTGTGGTCACTCTGTCAGACATTTGTGATTTAAGTAGCATTTTCACCTGGGTCTTTTTAACCTGAAGCTGATTTCTTTTGTGTTCCCAGATTTTAGGCTGGTGTGTGATAGTTATCGCAGCTCTTCTCTCCCTGCTAACCACTTGCTGTGCCAGCTGCCAGTCAAAAGTCAGCCACCTCCAGCTGATGTTCTGGAGAGAATACGAGAGGACAGAGAAGGAGCAGCTGGAGGAGATTTTCCAGCTGTATGCCACCAAGCTGAGCGAGCGAAACCTGAAGTGCTTTTTTGAAAACAAGGAGCCAGAACCCATTTCCCTGCCTACTTTTCAGGCATGGGAAGATGCTTCCCAGCTCTACTCTTTCAACAGCAGCAAACAGCATTATAGCACGATTCACAGGCTAGTTGAAGAAGGACAGAAAGGAATCAGTGAGCAAAGAGAGACAATGCTGGACTTTGCAGACAGAAGGGAAATACCATAGATTAAGTACATTTTCAGCCTWTTTGTATGTTGTTAATATGGCATATTTCTAGCTGATTTCTCTATTTTTTTTTCACAATGGTCTCTTTCTTCTTCATTATGTTCCTTTCCAGTGAGATACTTGCTCCAGAGGGATGGAATGAAATTATTTCCCAACATGAGTGAATGGGCTGCAGTGCTCCGTGGCACCCAATGTTCATGTCACTGGTTCTGCATCAACAGCTGACAGCAAAAAGAGATGAATAATGACTTCTCCAAGTTTTAACAATATTCTATGTAAAATGTGCTACAGTGTACTCATTCTATGTAAATCAAGAGRCTATAAATAGGTAAAGCCATTTAAAGGGTGTCAATAACAGAAGATGTGTGTGGTTTTCTGACAGCCCACAGAAAGTGAAGGTTTTCTATCCAGGTCATTTCCAGGCCAATTGCAGGTACAGYCTTGTTTTGAGGCACCAGTGATCCCCTCAAGGCTTCTGTGTCTTTGGATATTTTCCCTCTGTAGAGCATCTCCCTATTATCTTCTCCCACTCCAGAATTTCTCTTTGTATGGAAATAAAGTCCTAGTTTTGAGCAAGTTTCATGCACTGGGTGCTGCCTGTAGAGCTATGTAATATTGTTTGTATTAGGCCTGTAGCCAGTGTGCAACAGAGAGCCTGGAAGGAAATTACACATTTTAAGTAAATATTTTTGCAGAAGATTGATTTTCATTTTTTTTTTTAATATCTCAGGAAAACTTAGTATCTGGAGCAAGAAGAACCAGCAGGCAAGGCAACTGCATAGTCAGTGCCTCTGACAAATGCATTTTACCCCAGATCATCATGCTTTACCTCACCCATTTGGAATTCATCACGTGGCTCTCACGCAGGGTGTTCAGAGTATTCTTAAATGCTGTATAAAAGGAGAACAAGGTTATTTCTCTTGGGCTGGCTGGGCAGGCTTTTGTGCAGCATTTTATTGCCAGTCTCTCCGACTCTGCAAAGAATCATATTTTTGCTGGGCTTGAATCATGCTCTTCTCAAMAAACCAGGGTATTCTGCCCAGCTGTTCTCTGCTTCTTCAGCAGGTGAAAGCATCTATGTGCATATACAGACCATTACTCTTTTTGAAATAAAATCCAAAAGCTAATTCAACTCTCTGCCTAGAATCTTCTCTATATGTTTCCAAGAACTTGTGAGCTCTGAGAAAATGTTTTTAAGTTCTTTTATCCCAGATGATCCACTTAGCAGCACACTTACAACATGTTATACACTTCAATGCATGTGCTGCAGCTGAAAGCACAGATGCAACGCTGCCAAAATGAAAGTCACCACAGCAGATGTGTCTGACACTGTGCCTGGCACATACACCAACCATTTTCTCCCCAGGATCCTCTCCTGCTATTGCATCTACCTACTTCCAGGGTATATGACCCTTCCCATTTGACTGGTTTTATCTTTCCTTTGCCCCAACATCCTCTGTCCAGCCCCATTTCACCTCCTTCCTTCACATGATAGGAGAGGAGACCCCCCCTAATAGGACTGCCCCGTTATCTGGACCAAACTTCTCTTTCCAAAACTGTCTTTCCACTCCTTCCTCAGAAAATCAAAGCAAGTAGGGATGCAATGGGGAAGACAACAAGTTGGTCAATGAGTTGATCAAAGAAATTTCAGAAACAAGTGGGTTGATGTAAAAATAAGGCCTCCAGTGTGATATAATATCTGGGACACAGAGGCAAAAGCATAGGTGGGAGAGGGAAGGGTGGGAGGATACTCAGAGATTTGGGCACCCTCCTTTCCCTCAGAAGCTCAGGGCTCTGCACCTGAGRAGCCTGGGCCATTGAAGTGACAACACTTCCCAGCCCTGTCTTCTGCTTTCTTGTGGAGGGGCAAATCCAAGGTGCATTCCCCTCTCCTCCTCCTTCCTTGGTTCATGTTTGCAGGTAACTCACACTGAGTGTGTCTCCACTCTCAAAAGCAGCTGCTGAACACCTTGTGCTGCAATGTGTGCCTGACAGGAGCCCACTGGTCCTCATTCCCAGGGCTGTGTGATTCTTTTATGTCACCAAAATGCCTGTGAGTTAATGCAATTTCCATGTGGATGTTGGAATGCTTCCATAAAAACAGACAAAAATAAAAGCCAGTTTGATCCAATCTTTTCAGCTGGAATGTGGGTTTGGCAAATTTAACTTTGTCTTTCAAGGGGCTATTGCAAAAAYTAATTTCTGTCAACATTGTCCCTAAATTCAGCAGCTACCATGGCAGATCAGAAGGAGACAGACTATTGTCAACACTGTCCAAAACAAACTGGAGAGAGGGAAAAAAAACCTCAAAAAAAACCCCACAAAAAAACCAAAAAACCAAACCAAAACACCAAAACCAAATAAAACCAAACAGCAAGATCAACATTTTCTGCTGGAAAATTTAGATTTTGCATTAATGGTTTTTTTTCGATACTCATCGAAATATGAGTACACAAGTAAACAGGAAACTTCTGTTTAATTCTTTGTGCTCTGTCCCTCAGTTTACTCGTTAAAATTCTCTTAACTCTTCTTCCACTACACATCWGCYGYTCCATCAAACTTGAAGTCTTTGTTWAATAAGAATAAAGACTTTTTAACCATGCTAMGCCCTCATATGCTTTCAATTTAGTTTCAGCTGTACTTTGCATCATGATATGATKAATCTGTCCAAATTCCATTGTTTTAAAATTTCCTGTGTAAAAGAGAACTTGCATGGAAACTATGCAAAGGAAGTAGTTGGTTTTGCAATAGAACACCAATTAAGTCCAAATTGCAAAGCTATAAAGTAAAAAATGTGAAAATATCTTGGCAGGAACAATAATTTAAGTACATAGATAAGCAATTTAATGAATGTAAATGATTTTTTTTAAAACCATGGTATAACTGGACAGCAACTACTTTAAAACTACTTACAGYTTCTCAGAGGATAAAACAAAGATCTTTTCAGTCTTTGTGACTCCAAAAGACTGGAAAGGAAAATTAAGGAGGTGGTTTAAAAGTTGCATCCATAAATCTGTCTCATTTTTATCTATTAAATGGAAGAAAAAAGATTATGTGTTTAGACACATATATAGGGTTGCCTGCCATCAAAAGTATGTCCATATAAAGCAAAATCTCTCTTTTGAAAACATTACTTGCAACTCTATGACATTATGTTGCTTAATGAGAAAATGAGATCTATGCAGTCAGAATTAAAAATGTATCATTGCCTTTTTTCAAAGTCTCAACCAGCATTCCATCTCTCTCAAGCAGCAAAAACAAAATTCATCAACATTTTGATGGTGCTCAAACACAGGGTAGAATTATTGAAATATTCAGGAAGCCACTAACTAATCAGTCCCTCTACATACTACTGGGGACTTTTCACTAYGAAAGATTTCATGAATGTCCTGATGCCAAGAAAGTAAGCACAGACTGTTAAAAAAATTAAACCCATGATTTCAGACAGCATAASAGCAAGATTAATGAAGGACCAGAATTAATCTGCTTAAAAGGGGAAAGGCAGCCAAAATAATATTTCTGCTAGCATACTTTTCATTCTTAGTATTTTTTCCAGTCAGTGTTTGGAAAGAGGAAGATGCTTTAAAGGTCTTGCCATYTGTTGCCGATTCCAAACTTCTCTTATGAACTTTTCTTTATCTTCACAGCAGCACTTCATTTTTCAGTTTACTGTCTACCACTTAGSACAGCAACCTGCAGTTTGCATTTCCCTCTCCCTGCTAAGATCTGAAAAACATACCAGCGTCATAAATCCTGCCAGCTTCTGTCAGWCCTTCAAACTGGCCACATGTCAGGGGCCTTGTGTGGCCCACATTTCACGACAAGGGGAATCACCTCTCTTGTCCTACAGCTCTGGGCTGGGGGGTGACATGGTTGGATTACCCCATCCCTTGTTACTCCCGGGGAGCTCCCTTGAAAAAGCTCCAGAGGTGTCYATTTCCTGCATTCACGGGGTACTGAGTATTCACAATTAAGCTCATCTCTGCAGCCACTGCTTTTCAGGAACAGATCTATCCTTAGGCTCTGTTTAATCCAGAGGTGGAGCCTGGGAGCCAGCACCAGCTTGCTCTGGACCAGAGGGTGTGATCTGGCTGCTTCCACCTCTGGCACACACAAACACCTCCTGGTGCTAGAGAAAGTAGTACAAAGATTAGACCTAAAAACAGAAGCTGTTTATTTTTTGCAACTCATTTGGCCTGATCAATTATACCAAGATCCTACTATCAGGAATTGAATAAAAAAATTGATTTTGCCAGATTATAGAGCAAAATTATTACCCTCATTTCAAAAGTAATCCTGTTATACTCAGATCCAAATTCTGAATCCCATCTTGGACATTGCTTCCTCAGCTAGGCTTTGTTCTTAATACCATTCCTCAGTTGGTTTCCATTTTTTATCCCAATTCGCCAGATAGCCTACCCTTACATGTCCAGTTTCGTCTCTTTTTTAATTCAAACCCAATTGTAAGCATGCCAAGTCACAGGACCAACATGAGAAGTCGGTGAACACCATGGGAACTCAGTGTAGAAGGGCTCACTTTGGCTCCTCACCAAARCTTGTTGGCCCTTCTCCAGCCCACTATAAGGCAGAAGTTTTAAAGCTTAGCAGTCTGAAGCAATGGTGGAAGTTTTAAGCCCCCAGTCACYGCCTTCAGTGCACCTTTCCTCCAGTATTTATTTCTTAATCTGGGAAATTGGCTTTGTAGTCCTCATTTTATGTTTTTGGGTTTTTTTTTTGTTTTCTTTTGCTTCATCTCTTTCCATTTCCACAGGGAACACCCACAGCCTGATTTTACAGACTTCTTTGTTTTCCWAAGGACTGCAGGATAACAGGAGATTTGGCTCTAACTTCTTGAATTGCTTGACTGTCTTAATTACTTTAACTTTGAACCGGTTTTTCTCATTGTTAAACAGATTTATACCTCTGAAGACTTAGTGCTGTTGAGTATTTAAGCACTTTCTCCTGGCTGGGAACACTCCTGCTGTAGAGTTAAGGAGAACATGTAAACACCTTCGTGATTCTGAACTAAAAACTTTAACAACATACTTGCAGTTACTCACTGGATCACTTCACACGTGTTTTGTTGGTATGTGCCTCAGAAAAATGTGTTYGAAGATTATTTAAGAATTGTTTTTCCAAAGAAATGTGAAAATGTTGTCCATATCTCATTTTGCCTCAGAAATGTTGTACTCCTACTACAGAACTCCTCTTTTAGTTTGCTAAAAATAGTCTTTCAAAGGGACAGTCTGTGTTTTAAAGATTGTTCCAATCTTTTCCAAGTAATTTTTTACTTCTCTTAATAAATCTCTTTTGAAGCACAGCCTGCAGAGAAATAGTGTCTTTTTTCATTGTYAATTTCTCACTGTACTTTGCTGTTGAATACCCTGTACCTAAAAATGATGGTTCAACTGTAATAGTGCACTTGTAAAGAAGGGAACAATGAGGAATAAGATGCAGAAAATCAGATATCTACTTAGATGTGAAAATAAAGTACCAATGGCACCTGAAGAACCATATAAAAGTGAACAAAAATGTGATTTTTGCAGCCTGGAATAATTTTTTAATGAGGCAGTGTATTTTAAAACAGTGACTGAAATGCTCCTTGTATCATGAGTTCATTCAGCTGTCCTCACTGTTTCCAATAGATCCTCTATCCCAGTTAAGCTGCTTACCAGGAGGAACTTTGTTATATATCATTCTTATTCAAATTTCTCTTTGAAATTCCCAGTAATTCTAATTTGCCCATGGGGGGTGAAAGTACATCTTTAGAAACCTGTGTTTTTCTCATCTGACAGAAGTGTGAACAACTAATAGATAAAAGGGAAATTTCCATCAAAGTTGGTGAAAGTACATTCTCTGATTTTATCTGTTTGATTTTAATATTAGATTTGTGGGCAGTCAGGAAAATATTCCTCTCATTTTCCTTTCTTGCAGTTTTTCTTCACTACCACTGAGTTTTTGGGTTTTGTTTTTTTTTGGTTTTTTTTGTTTTTTTTTCCCAGAAAATCCTGCAGCTTATTCTTAATATTACTATTTTTAAATCAAAAGACAGCTAAGATAATTATGGAGAGGATGAGAAGAGTCAAATGGCAGAATAAAGAATATCAAAGTTTAAGATCTCTGTGAGACAGTTAAGACTTATGCTCCTAGGAAGAAAAAAAAGGAATATATGACTTGAAGTTTGTTAAAACTGAATGATTTCTTTTTGCATGTTGCATTCTCTAGCAAGAGTAGAAGAAATCATCTTAAACTGCAACAAACAAAATGAAAAACATCTTTTTAGGTATTTTAGTGTCTGCTCGAAATAGAAAAATTTGAATTTCAGTGTAGCAACTGACTTYAGGGTTAGTTTAGGTCAGGGGCTGGCAGCCTCTTGCAGGAGGCACTCCACTTTGAGTTATGTGTTGTAATTTCAACCATTGGAAGCACAGATTGAGGAGTGTTTTTTGATATGACAATCATGATATAGCAGAAAATGTAGGTAACTGTTCTGGAACAAATTGAGAGAGGAGGGKAATGTTAAGACCACTGAATCTGATGACACTCTAGAAAATGCAAATCTTATTTACCTGTGCAATCATGTCTGCAGTTTCAGAGTAACTGCGGCACTTTTTCACAGCTGAACGAGCCAAAAAGTCATCAATCAGCCTTATGCCAATGCTGTACCCCCTAAGGAGGAAACAAGGAAAGTTAACATTCAAAATGGGGAGCATCTTTCTACCTACCATCTCTCTAATGTGTCTCTTGTGCTTCCTCAGCAAAACAGCTGCATGTTCCTAACTGAGTGACTTTAATGACAGCAGATTTTGCTGGTCTGCATTCTTCCTTCTACCACATTTTGAGACATGGTGGGATTGGTGTTCATGAAGTCATTTAAGGAATCATCCGTCATTAAGCATGATACTCCTGGCAAGGATGATATGAATTGTCTACACAGTTTGTCTGTACATTGTTTATACATATAGATACCAAATCCTGGGCACCGTCACTGCAGCATTAAGATGCCAGGGGAACCCATAGGAAATAGACTCACACCTACGTCTCACTTTCTCCTGTTACCTCTTAACCTTATTTTTCATTCTTTTGCAATTCCCTCTTTGTCTTTTTTTTTCCTAACATGTTCTCTCCCTTCATCTATCTAGTCACAGAAAAAAAATCCAAAAGTTGTTAGTTAACACAGAGTTTCAATACACTGCCACCTCCATTTTGTATTTAAAATACTACAATTKAAAAAAATAAATTAAAAGGGATGGAAAATAATGGAATTTTTATAAAACAAATATTCATTCCCGGCTCTGGCACATTAACAAAGGTCAATAACTTCTTAGTGTGTGAAACAGCTTTACCTCCAAATATTGTCTGAAAAATGTCAAGAGATCAACACAAATGCTATACAAGAATGGGCACTCAGCTCAGAAATGTTTTTAGGGAATTTTGAATTTTTCATTTCCAATTATGTTGATATTGGCATTCTGTGTGGGTTTGTCAGAGGCCCTACACCCTCAGTGCAGCAGCCTGAACCCAATGGAGTTTCTCAGTGCGCCTCATCCTTGGCAAGAAGCCAAATGATGATCTGATGTCTAGTGTGATGACAAGACCAAAAAGTGGTTTTGGCAGCATGAAGATTAAAATTGCAGTATGTGATATGTCTAGAAACAATGAAATATCTATCTACTGCTTAAGTATCAATATCAATAACATTGACAAATGTGTAATCAGGATCTACCAGGATAGGTATTAGCAATGTACTACTTAGATACTTTTCTACTTTTGTGCCTTAGATTTGCAAAGTTAAATTAATAACAGACTGGTATAAAGCTACTTGGCAACTGCACAGTGAAAAACACCCTTCTCACCACAGACAATATATGTACACAGAAAGAGATAAGTACACTGTCCCCACCTGTCACTGCTCTACTGAGCTGTGAAGTTTCTTTCTGAAGCTGTGCTGTTTTCACAACCACAGAAGTAAAGAACACATTGTTTTAATGAAACCTGTCATTACATTATCATCTCTTCCTCAAAACAAAAAGATTCTATAGAAACAACTGCACTAATGAAAACATTAGGAGCAAAATTTGTCTCCACATCTTCCACAAGTGCTCTCTAGTAATTTCCACCATGGCATCCTTAAAATCTTGTGCCATGATTTTCACCAGAGTTGAATGAAAGATAACTATAAAAAAGTATCTGAAGGATGCCGTCCCTTCTAAGTTTGTGAATAAATTTCTTTTCTTTTTTTCCAAGCAATGACTTTTTTTATTTACTCTCATGGATAGTTATTAGGCTATAGCTAGTTTGCAAACTTTCACGTTAATAGTCAAATGGTCAGGGTATTCTGTCCACTGTGATTGTTGTAAATCCATTTTGTCTGAAAATGTAAGTTTTACTGTTCTGTTAAAGATCTCASTATATCTTCTTGTTAACCAGCTCAAAAGTTCTAAATTTCATATCCTAGATCCTTCACAGGGTTAGGGGCAAATGGGCCTTCCACCTTTAAAAGACCATACAGTAATGAGTGAGATGGCACAAAAAGGATAGATTCAACAAGGGTAGATTTTTAGATAACCTCTTTGGAAAATGAAAATCCTATATTCACAGGATCCTGTCATCCTGATTCAGATTCCTAGGCATTACTACCATAAGAGTAATTACATAATGGAACTTATCAGCAAGAAAAAACTTTTGAGCTGGTTAACAAGATATAAGCATAAGAAAACAATCCTGACACTTTTTCTCAGAGAATTAAAAAGCAAATTGTTTATCTTAATTCACAAATTAGTGCTATTTTTGTTGACAGAATATTGAACATTTTCCTCTCTTCTCTGTGACCATGGACAGAATACTGGAGCTTGTAAAACCACAAAAAAAAAAAAAAAAAAAAAAAAAAAAAAAAAAAAAAAAAAAAAAAAAGCAAAAAAAAAAGCTGAAAATTAATACATACATAGACAAATAGCATTATGGATAAAGCTGAACATTTAAAGCAGTACTTACATTCTATCTAAATAGGCATTGACATCTTCGTCTTTTTCATAGTCCTTGCACAGCTGGGCTAMCAAAGCCCCATATGTGAGTACAAAAAGTTCTCTGCTCTGTCAAAAAATATTAAAATAAAAAATGAATTGAGCTAGAATCAAACTTTTCCATGTTTTTGAGCTGCTGCTGTATTAAAAGCAAGCAAAAATAACATTTATKTTAATAAAGAAAAATTTATCCATGGCTGCATAATCACTGAAATCCACATTTCAAGTGTGACAGAATCTGTATTAATCCTCACTTGAGTTTGTAAGTGATTTTGTCASAAGTACCATTTCTTGGTATACTCAGAATTACTATCATCAGGTGCATTCTTGCATTTTATGAATGTATATATGCTGGACTGACAGATGCTGTCAAGTGCCACCCAAGGATAATGACAAAAAGCTGCAGGAAGAGTAAGAGAGGCAATGAGCTAGTAATCCTTTTGCAGCTGGAACAACAGCTCACAAAGGTAGGGTTGATCTGACTCAAATCATTAGCTCCTTTCTCCAAAAATGTAAAAAGAAAACTAAAAATTTAGCTCACRCTAATGAAATAGTGGCTATAAACACTGCCAGCAGCTCTGCTCTTATACCACCCATCTTATTCCTATCCTTTCAGTACTTCCAGATTGCTCAGAAATAGGAGTGTATAAAATGCATCAATACAATAATAGCTTATTCTTACTCCATGCACAATTTTAATAACACATTACAAATACTTCTTACTATTTTGTGGTTATCCTGCTTCCTTCCTGGTGACCGAGACATGTTGGTTGTGTAACTCCTGATGTCCTTGATTATCAGTTTATATCTTTTCTTCCTCTGGCAGCATCGTTTTCTCTCAATCACTGTATTTCCTCTTTCTTTTCTCTAAAGTTTTGTCCTCTCTGCTCTTCTATCTATCTTTTGCATGAGATGTGTTTGCTGCAGGCTGTAATGCTGCTGATGCTCCTCCTCTTCTCTGCGTGTAYTGAGACCTTTGGGAGGAATTTGACTGGCAACGGATCTGCCACTGTCCACAACACAAATAGCCACTCTGCCCAGAGGAATTGTTTGTAATCAAATACACAGCTAACAAACATGGGAAGTGATTCAGGACAGCCCCCAGATTCACAGGTCTTACATTTTTAGGGACAGCAAATTCATCCTGTTGTTTGTATCAGACTTTGGCGTTGGGAGAGCTAACGAAAACTTCCTCTCTGAAGAAAAAAAACACAATKGCAAGAAACTGCTGTACAAGGGAATTAAAAATTGATTGGTTTCAATCTAAAGAAGCTACGGTCTTCTGCCAGCTCTGACTGCTGTAGTCTGATGAGTTAATGTCTGCCAAAGGGACAGAATGGCTTTTAAGGCATTGCTACCACCCTGTTGGTGTAAAGCTGTCAGGGCATATTGAGAGAACTCAGCTTCCCAGAGGAACAAACTGTGTACCTGCTACTGCTGCCAGCTTCTGTTTCCATTAACAATGTTCCTAGGGGGTATGCTATCATTCTTAACCTGTTATAGCCCCTATTTCTAAATGAACTTGCTATGAACATCAAGGCTTAGTTTGTCTATTTTCCCCTGTGGTAAATTTGGCCTACTAGTGGTTAGCTTAGATTTGCAAGAAATTTCAGCCATGATCACTGGTGAATTTAGAAATCAATCAGGTAGCTGTCATTCCTTATAGGATTTACCTGCACATACATACTCACTGAGTCCTTTTGGAAACGGAAGCAAAAATATATGGCCTTCTCTGAATGTCATGTTGATATTAAACTTCTATTAACTAACAGATTCAGTGCCAGAGTAAAATTATAGATATTTACCACTACAGATACAYAGAAAGCATTCAGATGTGATTCATYTGGGATAAGTTTACTTTTAAAAATTATAGTTTAAAGGTATGACACAATATAACAAGAAAAAAATTAGATTAAAAGATTTTCAGCTCTTTCTGTGTAAAACTTAGTCATCCTAACAGCTTTTATTTTACTCAGAATGAMCTGGTATTGRCAATTTTACAAYRTAATAGYCTCTTACTGTTTGGGGYTTTTTTTGCAGGTGCTCTTCTGGCYCTGTAAAATCTTATTCCATTTTATAAGTGAACCTATTGTAGATACTTTCCATATCTAAATTTAAACGAATTTTAAAAGCCAGGCATTACAAGTCTTTAGATAGTTACTTGCATGTCTAAATTGAGTCTGAGATGGATTTGTTTCTCTGATCGTCTCCAACTGGCAAGAAGCACAAAATATGCYTCACATTGCAAGAGTAACCCCATATGCCATAAACAAGTGTACTACACTACATTTAAAGAAAAAAAAAAAACTTGTGAAAGATTATCATTAGSATAATCTAACTTCAGTGAACCCATCACAGAGCACTTAAGACTACCCATAAATGAGCACAATTTTATTTATCCGGTTCAGAATATGTGGATGAATTACTTCAGCCTGCATTATTGATACCATAATCATGAAAGAACCCTGTGCACCAGACAGTGCAATGCATGGCAAGGGCACATCACCATTCTTTGAAAAATACTTACGTGCACACATGTACACAAGTAAATTCATACACATTGCTGTGTATTGAGTAGAATGCACTACATCTTGAAAGATTTACACGTGGTTGAGAAAACAAAGCTGAAATGGTGTGTCCAAATAAATTGGGGATTCAATGGCTCCAGTGAGGGTAGCAAGTCATTGGTGGACTGTCTTGCAGCCCTGTGAAAAGAGCAGAGTTGGGCACATATCTGGCACCTGATTTAAACCTGAACATATACTTCTTAGAAGTAATCCAAGGTAATTGAAGTAGTGGAAAAGTTAGCATCACACTCCACCTCCTTTTTTGTCAGGAGAGAATTTTACCTTCAGCTCCAAGAAGGTTGGTCTGGCACACTGCTTGAGCATTAGACTACACTAGTTCTCCTCATTCCCATCAAACTGAAGACAAAAAAAACCCAAAAAAAACACAAAACACAAAATATATCCTGAGTTTCAAAAGCACCAGCACTCTGTCTCTTGCAATGGACCGGCTGTTTTGGGAAAGCTGCAGAGGTAAGTACGTGATTTGATTGGTAGCCCAAGGAGTCTCACAAATATGAATATMCCAGAGCAGAGTGCAACATTGAAGTCAATAATAAATTAGATATTGCCTAAGTAGAAAATTCTTAAAAAAAACAACGCTAAACAAAATTTCTTTGAGTCAACACAAGAATGCATTAACCACAAAAGGTGGGTGACCAAATGAGTAAAATACAGGGTCAGTTTTTTGTTTGCTCTCCATTTTCCACATGGATAGATCTGCTATTAAATTTTCACAGAAAATAGAATTCTTTCAAAGCACAATAAGGTAGGTGAAGAAGGGATTTTGAAGCTATGTGAAAAAAACCACGGGTTTCTCATAACACATGAGTGGTTTTATTACAAGTTCAGTGTGGCTGCTGCTTTGGCCATGTTTCCAAACAAAACAATGCTATAGCTGYCACTTTGTGGTGGTGCCCTGCCTGGGAAGTATTTTCAGTTTGAGCTGCTGAAACTTCCTTGGTTAGGTAATGTTTCTCAGCAATTATTTTCAAGAGGTTGCTTTGAGATCCAAATGCCTTCTTTCTGCTGCTGCTCTCTGGAGGTACCTAAAATCTCATAATTTTTGCTATAAAGCACAGCTAAATTCTGAAGCAAAATATGTGAGCTTTTAAAAAAATCATTTACAGGTTTCTATTCTTCCCTTAACATAAAGCGTACTATTTTTTTCATCAGTGCTTGTCCTGGTTGCAGGGAGAGGAACTTCTCCTTAACCAGACCAAAGTGACCATGAAAATAACTTGGCAACTTGAATCCAACTGGTGAGCTGGCAGATCACAGGACAYGGGCAGTGCTCCTCCCCTCTGCTCCCACAGAAAATCTGTCATGCAGGTACTCTCATACCATGCTCTCTAACRTGCACAGGGCAGGCTTGACATCCAYRCAAATTAGAACTCAAAGTGCAGCTAGAGGAGTCACAGAACACCGGCCTTTTGACTGCTAACTAAGTGATGAAAACATGTGAGCAGGACCAGAGAGATCAGGATTCAATCTCCTCCAAATTTCAGATGGAAAACAGATCACTWCCCTCTTTCTTCCTGCCTTTCCCTGGCCATTAGATAAAAAAATCCTGGTCTTTTTTTATCCAATAAATACCAAAATCCTCTCTGTATGGAAACTAAGTGCAGCTATGGCAGGAAAGCTGGAGAACACAGCTTCTTTGCACCACATTCACATCATATCACTAATAATAACAGCTTTTGGAAGAAAGAGATCAGTGCGTTTTTACTCGATCAGGTGGAAATGGGACCTGAAACTAATCTCTCCCTCCTGCCATGGTTGCATTATTTCAATAAAAAGCAAACAGGAGAATAAGAACTGTTTGCTCTGTATGGGAGGGTGGAATRTGTCTTGCAATAACCATGTTTTAAAAGAAATGACAAACCATTCTCACTCCTTTAAAAAAAAAATTCTCTTTTTCTCATAAGTGAAGTTACTGGTAATGAGTTCAAGCTGACAGAGCCCTGCAATAAGAAAAACAAAACCATGACTAAGGTTTGTTCATGTTGTTTTGCCTCAGATGTCAGCTATAAGCATCTTTTTGCCCCAGAGACCAGCCAGCTGTCACCTCAGGTAGTGGTATTTTGGATTGCATCCAGTCCTAACTCTTCTTGGGAATTGGATAAAGAGCCTAAATGTCTACCTCAGGACGCTGCTTTCCTCTGCAAAAGCAAGTACTTAAAGGTTTGATGTGCCGCCCAAGCTCTTAATTGGATCCAACCCTGCAATTTCGTCCATAATAGGATGACCCAGCAGGATCATTTACGGCAGAGCATGAAAGCAAATGCCAAAGAAGTGAAAATGCAGAAGTACAGAGCTGTTGTATTGATTGTGTAAATTGCCTCATTCAACAGCCTTAGGCTGACTATTAATATTTCAGTGTTGGACACCACTTCAGTTCCACATCTAATGTGCTTCTTAAGTAAACAAGTGATGCTTGGGAAAGCGTTCCTCCCTTATAAACAAAACAAGACACAGGTCCCCAAAGAAATCTCAGAAGGAATTAATCAGATTTTTAAATTAACTGAGGCATAATGGAAGAYTCTTATAATTTTGTAATAGCCTGATAAGTTTATGTCACTGATTTTTTTTTCAAAATACAATGTCACCAATACAAGAACAAAGTTACTAAAAATCCTGTGATACTGAAAGCAAATGAAGGTTTAAAATGGTAACATTCAGACAACACTGGGATTTCATTGTGCTATTATTCTATCCAAACAACTAAGAACGTAACAAGTTCCAGAAAAACCATGACAAAGTGCTGTTGGATGTTTCACCACGTTTCTCTACTGCTTTTAATTTTGTTTGAAAGGCAGTTACTAGCAAGAACCTCTTTCTCAGATGGTGACTAGGGATGGGATAAGAAGRTGTCCACCCTACAGTGCACTTTAGGGACATGGTCCTGCCTAGTGAACAGCAAGACATGTATAACATGCCATCCCTGTGTACAACAGCTGAGAAAGTGTCTCTGCCAGCCAAGCAGACGCCATGGGCACTAAAACCACTGTTTGAGATGAAACTTATTATTAGCAACCCTCTCCACATGGGGAGAGAAGACATTATGCAGACAGACACTATTACACCACACGGCCAAGTCCACACATGCTGGAGTTAGACATCTATAATGGGAAGATCATTTTCTCCATAAACTTTCTGGCTAACTTTTTTTTCTGTTCCTGGTCAGAATGTTTATATGACAGACAGTCAGACTTCTCAGYACTTAAACACAACTATTTGCATATTCATCAGCATACGCTATGCAATTCATAGAACTACTGGATAGCATGACCATAGTAGAAGTGCAATCCTGAGAAAATCTTCAAGAGTGAAATGCTTTCAATTTTCARGCCCTTGTTTAAGGCTTGATTTGTGAGAGATGCTCAGAGCCCAGGTCATACATACCAAAATCCAGAAGCCAGCTTCAGAAATACTTAAATGAAAAATTTCTGTCTCTATCCATGGAATGGGRCTGACTATACTTGCAGAAAATTTTAACACTTGTAATATCAAGCATGTTGTATAAATGCCAGCTGGCTTGGCCTTTTGTGAATAGCAGATAATATATATATTATTAAACAAACAAACAAACAAACCCCAAAACCAAAAAACACACCCAACTGTCTAAAGGAAATGTTCAGCACTGTCGGGAAAAGAGACAYGCCAGCTGCTTGCCCCCTACAGGTGAAATACTAAAGTCCTCATGATCCAGCAGGCAACGACATCTCAATCTCCAGTTTTGGAGAATGAATTGCCCCAGAACTGATATTAAATGCAAAAAACATTTGGATTCCAAACATTGTGCAACTTATAGAATATTTTATGAGTTTATTTTAAAGTGGAAGCATTTAGAATATTTCTTTTTTCATCACTCAATTTACCAAGGATTTGTTTGGATGATCTTTTATAAAGAATAGCTGGAAGGCTCCATTTCTTTTTCTTTTCTAGTCTCATGCCCTGTTTCTGCCAATTACTGTTGATTAGCAAACGGCTTGCCAATTAAACCTGACAGGTTAGCCATTTGATAGCACTGCATATTATCCAACAGGTACAGGGAATTTATTGTTAATTTCAGACAATTAGAAAGGGGCTGGCAGAGATCACAACCCCCTAAAAGCTCAATTTTCCAGGACAGCTGAGATAAATTACTGAATCAATTAAAATACATCAGTGGATGTCTGCAAGCATACTTAAAGCTACCAAACAAGCCACTGAAAATTAGYGGGAGGAGAAAGACTAGCAAGGGGGAGTTTTGGTGTTGTGTTTGCTGGCATTCTTTTCAAGCTGTTGGAGTTTATTCTGCTCTGMCATTAACACTAGTTAAATATAGCTAAAAGCTAGTGTTGATTTAAAACAAAAGAATAGGATCTAAAATGACTTTCCTTCCAAAGTGGTTAGCTTTTCTGAAAGGCAAAGAGGTTRTTATTGCTAATGCGATAATTGCAATACTGACAATTGGTGGTCAGCAACTTTTCTCTTTTTTCACATTCAGCTGTCCCTGTCATGTTGGACAGAACCTTATCTATGGGCTGGCTTTCCTGGGAGTGCCTGCACTGATCCTTCTGATTGTTGGTTATGCTCTGAACAACCAGACTTGGAGGCTGGTTACAGGCAAGAAGTCTCATTTTGAGAAGGTGACYTCATCAAACCAGTTGCTGAAATGCAAACTGGTCTGCTTTGTCCTGTGCAGCATCACTGGGAGGGCACTGGTTGCTCCAGTAACGTGGCTTGCAGTCACCCTGATCAATGGCTCATATTATGTCTGTGCCATGAGTGAGTATGTCCCTGTGTACTATTATGGAGCTGATCCCAATGTCACCGCTAGTGAACGCAGTAGGATATTGGCTACATTTCCCTGCAGTCAGTTGGTTCCTCCAGAGCTGAGCCGGGCAAGGGATGAAGTGATTCTCCTGCTCCGATACCAGTCACAGGTGAGTAACTTGTGTTGCCTCTGCTGTCTGTGAACCTAACCATAAGAGGTGGAGTTAATTCAGCAGGCAAAGTGTGAGGATAAAACAAGATCAGTGTCCTCTGTCTCGAGTGCTAAATCTCTGTGTGCTTTGAGGCCTAGTTTTTATTTAGGTGGAACTGAACTTTAGGTATMTAAAGTACTACCTCTGCTTGTCCCATTTGTTACCTACTAGCAGAGGATATATTCTTCCTCACGTAGTATCCTGAAAAGACATCCTTACGATCAAGTGAGACAAACGGAAGTTCAAGAGCCAGACAGGRTATGAAATTCCTTCATTAAAGCAGAAGAAACATGAAAGTAAGACTCCTGTTCTGTGAAAGTTGTGTGTGAACTGATGTAGAATCTTGGGTTTTAGATAAGATTCAATTCTAAAGGTTTGGATACTAGGTAAATAGCAGGGGAAGCACTAAGTTTTCACTTCAGAGAAAATTGTTTTTAAACAGGCCCTAGACTAATATAATCTAGGACTTAGATGGCTTATCTAACAATAATAGCTGTGAAAGAAATATTCTTAAAACTGTACAACAGAACTTTCTTAAACTTGACAGGAACAAGTGATTTTACTACACAGCTTCCTCCAGCAGAAATGGACCTGGTTTGGTGGCAACAGACCCTTTCCAGGCCTATACCTTGTTAATGCTATTATTCAGGAAAAAGCAAGGAAAGATTACATGTTTTCTGGTGCTCTGAAGTCACCACTGTGAGTATTTTCAGCTGTAACAGTTTCTTCTTTTTTTTTTTTTTTTCTTTCTGTAAGGTGGCTGGCTGGCTTCTGATTGCTGTGGTAGTCATCACTGTCTTCCTTTCTTACTGCCTGGCAAGCTGCTTCTCCCCACTCAGCTTTCTACATTTCAGATACTGGAGCAGCTATGTCCACAATGAGCAGGAGCTCTTCGATGAAGCAACAGAGCAGCACTCCAGGCTCTATGCCAGGCAGCATGTAAGGAAGTTCTTTGGCTTTGTCCCAGGAAGTGAAAATGTAAAGGAAATTCGTATCCCATCTCTCAGAGAGTGGCAAGCCATCTCTGGACTGGCCTTTCTAAAACGAGTGGATGAGGAGCACTATGATTACAGCCTCCTCCATGACTGGGCACTCAAGGAGTGTGCAAATGGAAAATATCTGAGGATTGAWGAAGACTCTGGAATCATAACACAGCTCTGAAGATCCAAGCCCCCACAATACCCTGCAGAAAAGCAGAAACTTGTCTAGCTCTGTATCAGACCTGAGCTGCTCTGGAACTTTCCATTACAGTATTACATTGGTATATAAAGTATGTGAAAAAGYGCATCTTGTTAATGTAGTCCTTTAGCACATGCTTACAGATGCCCTCACTGATGGCATTTTGACACTTGGGATGTGGTGAWCTATGTCTAGATTAGGGTGGGCTGTCTCAAGCTTTATCTCTCTGCTTTCTAATAGTTGTGCTAGAAGTATATGTACTGGGAAAGTTATTTGAAAATTCTTTTTAATTTTTTTTTCTTTCCTTTAAAAGGATCTTTAATCAGTAGACCTTGATTGGATTCTATTTATTGGTCCATTATGGATAGAGCAAGGGGAGCTATTCAATTTTTCCTTAGTGACACCAAGCAGAAATTACTTATTTCTCCTCTTCTACTTTTTTCTTGTATTTTATAAGTACACTGAGCTAACTACTAGTTAAGGCTGGAGATACAGCTGCAGATAGGAAATAAAGGGGGAAATTTGCCATCAATGGCTGAGTTTAGGTACAATGATGACAACTTTCAATTCTATTAAGGAGATAAAATCCCTACTGTGGCACAGGATGGAGGTGTGTAACACACAGCAGCTGTATGAATGAACACTTGACATATGGCAAACTGAGGTGAAATACATTCTGGCTGAAAGCCATAGCAAGGTCAGTCTCCCTTYTGGAAATACTTCAAAATCTCTAAGRTGTTTGTGTGCTTGCCTACTGTACAAAGAGCAAACCAGGATGGGRAAAATCTTCCTCTGTGCAGTAGGGTTTGTTTTGCCTCTCAAAAACTAGTAATTTTTACATATACTGGCCGTGTGAATATCACTGTGATTAAAAACTGAATTTTGTGAAAGAAGACTTAATGACGGTTTTGTGTTTAATGCATTTTGGTATGATGTGATTCTACTCATCTCCTCTCTAACTCCCTGTGCAGCTGTTTCTAACTCTAAGGGGGAGGGAAGTGCACATCATGAWTTTTTAAATGCTTCCTGTATTGCCTTGCCAYGTACACATATACAYGTGGGCTCCAAAGCTACATGTTACRCTATAGGATGMTATCTGCTACTAATAAATGACCCCAAGGGATTGAAGTAGAAAAATCTAATTATTTAGTACATTTTATTAGAAAATGCAGGAGCCAGAACTGCTCTGTCACTCCCCGCCTCCCCTGGATTGGGGAGAGAGAATATAAGAAAAGGCACAGGAAAGGTTGAGATAGGGGCAGAGAGAGATCACTCAGCAATTACTGTCATGGGCAAAACAAACTCCACYCAGAGAAATAGGTTTATTTTATTACCAATGAAATCAGAGTAGGATAATGAGAGCTAAACCCAAACCTTAAAGTACCTTTCCCCACTACCTTCCTTCTTCTTGGGCTCAACTCCACTCACAAATTTCCTACCTCTCCTCACGTGTGGTGCAGGGCGTGWGARTGRATGGGGGCTGSAGTCAGTTCATCACCCATACTCTCTACTGCACCTTCCTCCTCAAGGGGAGGGCTCCACACTCTGCTCCAGCACAGCAGCTCCCCCCAGGAGACAGTTCCTACACCACTGCTCCAGTGTGGGTCCCTTCCASAGGCTGCAGCCCTTCAGGAACCACCTGTTCCAGGGTAGGTCCCCTGCAGGGTCACAGGTYCTGCCAGCAAACCTGTTCCAGTGTGGGGTCCTCTCTCCACAGGTCTTGCCAAGAATCTGTTCCAGCATAGGCCTCCTGTGGAGTCACAGCCTCCTACAGRCACCTACCTGCTCTGGTGTGGGCTCTTCTGTGGGTTCCAGGTGGATCTGTTTCACCAGGGACCTCCRTGGGCTGCAGGGGGAGAGCTGCATCAGCATGGTCTGCCCTACTGAAGGGGAATCTCTCCTCCAGAGACTGTAGCACCTCCTTCCCCTCCTTCACCAAACTTGGTGTCTGCAGCACTGTTACTCTCCCATGTTCTCACTCTTCTCTCTGGTGGCAGTTTCTATTGCTCAGGATCTTTTCTTCCCTTCTTAAAGCTGCTATCCCAGAGGTGCTACCATAATTGCTGATGATGCTCAGCCTTGGATACTGGTGGGTCTGTCTTGGAGCTGGCTGGCAYTGGCTCTGTGGGACATGGGGGAAGCTTGTAGCAGCTTCTCACAGAGGCCACCCGTGTAGATCCCCTGCTACCAAAATGTGGCCATGCAAACTCAAAAAAAAGTAATGGAACTGCACTGTTTATGTGAACTCCTTAGGAAACAAAGTACCTCTGGTAGCAAACACAATTTCTAATTTAATTTTTTTAATATTTGTGTTTTTTTATTTAAGATGGAACAGTGTAATTAGAACACATGCAACTGATTTGTGTATCTGAAAGTTTTGATAAAAAACCCTATGCTAATATCTAGATCTTAGTCTACTTGAATTCTTTCAATTTCTCCTATTGTTTTACAGTGCTACTATAAAATGATGCAATATTTCCAGTTAAGAGTGAGCTGTAACATTCTTTTGATTTCTTGCCCACCGAATTTTTTAATTAAGCTGATTTTGTCCTGATTACTATTTGCCCCGTATTTTTCTTTGTAGTATATAATTTAAAATACTGAGTGGAAATACTAACTGTATCATCTGTCATTGTGAAGTTAGCCTGCCAATAGACTAACACACTATCAGCCTATTAGCATGTATTAATCCATAGCACTACAGCTGTAGTATTTTAAAAGATTTGGTGGATTTCCCTTTACTCCTCTGGTCCTTGAAACATGCCATGGACTGGTAGTGAAGGCACAGCTTACAAATCAATTCATGATTATAGGTAATCTGTGAGTTGGTACAGTTGAACAGTCAAACTGTGTCTGCTAAAACCTGAGTCATCTCATTCAAACATCAACTTAGAATTCCAGTTTGCTCACTTGAAGTGGAAATTATTCTCTTTATGTCCGTKGTAAAAGTTCTCTGGAAACCATGGGCTTATAAAATGTATCTGCAGGAGAAGTGCTAGACATATGGSCAGGAACTTCATGCACCTTAAAATTACTCTGTGTACGGAGCACCCATCAGGATCTGCTGTTTGATAATCCTCGGCAGTCTTAAATTCATCCTTGCAGGTAACCCCAGCTCCCAATATCGTTAGCCTTGACAACTGCTGYTCTGCACWTAGATAATGGTGATGCTGATGYGATGGAACTTCTGAARTCAAGGTGCGGGTCGCCSGGSAAGTTTGCAGATATCGTTTAACTTSAAGCTGCAAGAAGCACCGGCTGCATCAAATAAACTTCCAGCGTCTGGAAGAAATGACATTCAGCTGCTTTCACGGTACTCTTACGCAAAACCTAGAGCATTGGTGTTTTACTCCTCTTCAGTTGAAGTTTTCAAGGGAAGAATGTCGGAGAGTGAACCGCACCATCACGAGTCTGTGTAACAGGGACTGCCGMCTTGAGGCTGCCGCTCCCGGGAGGGGCGGASAAGCGGCGYGGGCGATGGCGGCCGGATCCCTCCYGCACACYGAGCCGAGCCCCAKGCAGCGAGYGCCGGAATTAACYGAGCAGCGGGCACCRCACYGGTGAAAGMGACMGGGGCCGAGCCAGGCCGGCTGTCTGTGCCCGCCTCCCGCGATGGCAGCGGCACCGCCTCCCTCAGCCGCCTCAGCCCAGCCCGGCCCAGGCGCGGCCTCCCCGCCTATCGCGAGCGCGAGGCATGCTAGGAAGCGCCGGCACCAGGCCGGGACAACGCAGGCGCGGGCGGCGGCGTCGCGGTGCGGGCGGCCCATGGCCCTGGGCGGCGGGCCACGATGACCGACTACAGCGAGGAGCAGCGCAACGAGCTGGAGGCGCTGGAGTCCATCTACCCGGACTCGTTCACGGGTGCGGGGCCGCGCCGGGGCCGTGCCCGCGGCCGGCGTGCGGGGGGGAGGAGCGGGAGGCCGCGCCGGGGCTGCCGCGGGTCTCGGCGGGGTTTCGAGCAGCGCGGCTCGGGAGGGTGTGCAGGGTGTTTGTTCGCTTTCTCCAGCCGGGAAAGCGCTTGATAGCGCTTGTGGCCGGGTCCCTGGGCGCTGCTTTGCCGCGTTTAGCGCCGTGGCACAACAGCGTGGCGTGGGCTCCCGTGTGCTAGCCGGGGATGTGCTGGGAGGATGCTCTTCGGAGAAGCCTTTCAGGAGATGCGGCCCTAGGTGGGAATCGCGGAATTGGCTTGTGTGCCGACCAGGTTTTCTTTCCGGTGACAAGCATGTCGCGACCGTGAGGCACGGGATGTTTTAGGGTACTTATAGGTGCTGTTTTCTCCAGCAAATGTATTGCTACTACTGACCTTATTCCATTGCAGGTGGAAAAAAGGCAAGCTGTAATTCCTTGGTGCAGCATGTTGTATTGCTGAAACTTTCATATTGCGGAGACATTGGTTCATCAGTTTTTCAGGATTTTCAATTTACAGTCAAACAATTAAGAGTATCTACCATGCCAGCTAATCCAACATGATTTATGGCACTCGATATCCAAAGAATATTAACAGTGGGRAAACCGGGGCCTTTTTTGTTCCCTTCCTGCACAATATCTACTCTGCCTAGAGTTCCACAGCATCTTTCTTACTTGGCAGTAACTTCACCACACAGACATTTGCCCAGTACAGTTGCCATTGCTTCAATCTGAGGATCTTTTCAAGTCCTCAGTTTTATGTTTAAGATTACTTAAAGGTTTATGGATTGATTTTTGTTAGCTGGGGATGCTGAATAGCTGGTACTGATATGGAAGTAATATTCTTTCATACAGCCTCTACTCTGATGCTTGCCCAGAGTTACTGTTCACTCATGTAAGGCTTTTATGCTCAAGAGAAGAGAGGGGAATAAAGATAGGAGTAGTACATTATCAATTAGGCAAAAGTCAGTAGATACTTTGAGAGCATGAAATGCTACTTTGGGCATGGTTATAACTGTGATGCAGAGTAGTCCTTGTATGAGGATATGGTCTGCAACCCACTGTTGTGCAATGATTTTTTTAATCTGTGAAACACAGATCCATAGCTCTTGCCATGTTGTGTTGTCTATAGGAGCTGCCTGTTGTCTGTCTCCTAGCTGCCTAACTCATGCACTTTCATTCTTGTACTTTGCATGGTTAGTAGCATTTCTTACATTAAGCTGTCCTAGATATAGGTGCACGCATACTGTAAAAATAGTCCAGGGTCAAGAGTGCACTGGATGATCATCAGACACATCTAGAGCAGTGAACCAAATTAGCTTTGCTAGCTTCCTGCGTGTGTTCAGTTCACTACCAGAAATCATGTTATATTTTTGCCCTTTCTGTAACAGTGAAACTTACRGAAGAGAAAGTTTTCCAAAAGTGAAACTTTTTGGTATTGTTTGATGATGTGTGGTCTCATTCAAAGAGCACTCCAGGCATCACATCACATGGAAAATAGCTGTTAATTGGAAATTATTATGTTAATAAGTTTAAAAGTAAGTATAATAAGTTTAACACTCTATCAAGAGCTTACTTTCTTCCTTAGTCTTTGAGAATTTCAGTTTTAGTGATGTGAAGAAGTAATTGTCTGATTTAACGACTCTTTCCCTGACTGTTGCTTTTTTCCTTTGACCAGTACTGTCAGAAAAGCCAACAACTTTCACAATCACTGTGACATCTGAAGCTGGAGAAAATGATGAAAGTAAGTTGGTCATATCTTACTCATATGTTTAAGCCTAATTCTATCACCAACAGCTATGTATACCTCCACTTAAGTCCTTGTAGGGGCCTGATACAGCAAACATTCCTCAGCAAATACAGTTCAAGGATTTGGGTGGTCCTTGTTTGCAGAAATGTTATGCTCTCTTACTGTGAAACTGCTTTCTGCTGAATCTCAAAGGCTTTGTAGCATAGCTTCAAAAAGTATGGGTTACCATCTTTGTAGCCATTTACATGTTGTGAGAGGATTTTTTTCCAGCAGCTGTGTGTATGCCAGCCATGTGGGAGAGCTGAGTCTGTGTGCAGTGAATGTGCAGCCTTGAGGAACAATTCCAGAGCAGAAGGCTGTGGGTCCCAAGTCCCTGTGTGTTTGTTAGGTACCAGCAATTGTGTGGGCATGTTGTAAGCAAGCCTTGCTCCAAGCAAGTTTGAAAGCTGCTATTTTGGATACTATAACAAAAGGAATAAATTGGTGCTGTCTTGTTTAGTTTTAAAGGAGCAAGTCCTGCTTAGAGCAAGCRTTTGTGCTGGAGAGACTGCTGTGCTGCCAAGAATTGTGAGTCTGGAACTAAAAGAGAGCTTCTCCCTGGTATTCTGGAAGGAAGTGTGAAAGGAACTTGGTTGTCTTTTACCTTGTTTCCAGGTTACCCTGGTTCTGGGCAGCTTCAGACTGAATRCATTTTTCTTAGGCAGTTCTCTGCTTAGTGACTTCCACTGGACATAGAGTCTTTGTCCCAAGATTTTGGTGGAGCCCTGGAACCCAACACAAAGGTTGATACTCCAGCTGGGCACACAGAATTTGAAGTGTTGATATGCAGAGTTTTTCTCTAATTCAGTCATTGGGACTTCATCATTTTCCAGCTTTGAGTAGAATATGAGGGGGAAGAGGTTACGGCTCTAGTCTCTATTACCGGTCAAACCACAGAAGGTTTTCTAAGTCTTCCTAAAGACATTTCAGACGTGTAGGTTGTAGTGGCTTGTGCAAGTGCAAACTTTATCATCTTAATTTCTTTGAACTCTTGGGTTATGTTTAAATCTGTTCATATTGTTTTAACATCTGTGTAATAACACTGTTCCTTAAAGACAAGAATGTTTCATATTTTATAATCTTTAGGCTGTTGATGCAGTAGAAAAATAYACAATTAAAGTTATACAGAGTTATCACCATAAAAGTATATGGWTTTTTATCTTGTAGCTGTCCAAACAACCCTTAAATTTACCTATAGAGAGAAATACCCYGATGAAACTCCACTGTATGAAATTGTCTCACAGGAGAATCTTGATGATAATGATGTCATGGACATTATAAAACTGCTAGAGCAACAGGTAAGGAAAATGGASTATCTTGCTACAGTTTGGTACCACTTCACATTTTGGCTGGAATTTCTCTCTCAAATCAGTTTTGCAAGGTATATGCTGCTGATCTGAAATCTGTTCTGTACTATAGGGACTGACTTTGAGGCTTGAATTTGGTGAATGATATTATKGAGGTAAATTATGTTAATGAGGTAAGATATAGGGCTGATTCAGTGTGTGCTAGAATTCAGTGCCTGCTATTCTAACATAGAATAATGAAATGGAAGTGCCCTAGGGCTTCTCCTCTTTTGCAGTTCTAGCTTGAGGTGAATTTGTTTACCATATATGTAGTATTTGTGAAAATAAGCCACCTTAGTTTTATTTGGAAATAGTAAAAAATGCCACATTGATTCTTGATTCTTTTTAGTAACTTAACAGTTTGAGTGATGGGGTGGATCTTATAAACTTTTGGGTTTTGCAGTGAGAGTGCATTGTGAAGGAAGGAAGGCAACACTTGGTTTCAGGAATTCCTGACAAGTCCTCACTGCCTAAAAGTGCCATAATATGTTCAGTGGGCATTTTTTTCAGTTTACTTCATATAACCTTCCTTCTATCAGCTGACATTTTTTGATTTTCGTGGATAACTGTTTCCCTTCAAAGAAGCATGTAATAGAGTTAACGAATAAATTGTTTAAGGAGAAGAGAAGTTCTGGGTGACTTGTCTCTTATGGTTTATGATATTCAGATTTTATCATTGTTATTCTACTGTAGGTTTTGTTTTATTCATGAAAAAGCCTTTCAGAAGATGTCTAATGTGTTGATAACCTGAACACAGATATTCATCTCTGTGTTTTGCTGCACACCCATTTGGGGATAACTAACTGGATTAACTGGCCAGTTGAATTTGAATTTTACAGTGAGCTTTTGAGACTGGTTTAGAATGTGTCAATTGTGCCTTCTACATTTACACAACATCCTGCTTTCTAAACATATTTATACATTCAGTTTCTGAAAATTTGATGTTCCTCTGTTTGAAGTTGYCTTTTTGTGTTGTAGGCAGAAGAAAATTTAGGAATGGTAATGATCTTCACCCTAGTCTCAGCAGTACAGGAGAAATTAAATGAAATAGTGGATCAAATTAAAACACGAAGAGAAGAGGAGAAGAAACAGAAAGAAAGAGAGGCAGAAGAAGAAGAGAAAGTACGTTAAATAATGTTTTCAACTAAAAAGACTTTCAGCATCTTTACAATGCATTGTTTTGATGCAGGAGCAGTTCTCAGTTGCAATGGGAACGGAACAGCTATCCCAAAGATGATATAATTGAAACTTAAGAAGGTGTTCAATACACTTAAATTTTTTTTTTGCCCTTTTTCTAAAGCAGTCTTTTTAGAGGCTTGCTACATGTTTACAGTCCCTTCTAGCATTACTTCATAAGGCAGGGATTTTTCCCAAATGAAATTTAAGTTGCTGTGGATAATTTTTTGCCGGAAGAAGGGGAGCAAGAGGGAATGGGGAGCAAAAAAGGCTAGAATTGTCATGCTGCACCCAGGCTCCATGGTKTGAGGAAGGCTGTCTTCCTTGGCAGACTGAGCAGATAGGGTRGAAGCAGTGGGACTGGTTTTCAAGACTGGTTTGCCCTCCTTGTACCTGTCCTGTCTACCAGCCACTGTTTCACCATTTTTACCAGTTTTACCATTCATGGATTGTGCTGTGATAAGTCCAACTAATGAGTCCTCATTCACTTCCTCAGAAATAGCTGGAGGGTGATGGGACTTGGAAGGCTCTGTATTTCTGAAAATGGCAAATAAATGTCTATAAAAGGGTTAATATATTTTAATGGGCAATATTTCAGTGTAGATTGCACTTAAGGGTTGATAAGAAGTGCTGCCTACTTGCAGATAATCTGTATCAGTGGGGAGTTGTGAACCATTGCACTCTTGGTCCAAAAGGAGTACACAGGCTTTTCCATGATTTTCCACCTGYGTATACTTCTTTGAGTCTCATGACAAAAACCATAAGAATGTATTCTTTATATATTCTCAGGATTAGGATKAATTTCTCAGAATACTTCACAGCAAGCAGTGCTTCTGGAGTGTTGTAATTTTTGTTGTAAATAATTAAGAGAATGCTCACCTTTACATGTAGCTTTGCAATTTGTGTTTGCAGCCTCGTTTTTTGTTTTTTCAGCAACGTTTTCATGGCACTCCTGTTACCATTGAGAATTTCCTTAACTGGAAAGCCAAATTTGATGCAGAGCTCCTAGAAATAAAGAGGAAAAAGATGAAAGAAGAAGAGCAAGCGGGCAAAAATAAATTAAGTGGTATGTTTTAGCACTGGTACCAGACCATAGTCTAAAAGTAATTTTTACACAGATGATAGATCTTGGCATCTGGCTCCATAGTCTGCATGCCTTAGCTTTGAACTGGTTCTCCTGTCATGCCCCCTTGCTCGTGTCAGGATTGTTTCTACAACAGGTCTCACACTTGCTTGTTATAGATGGTACAATATCAGTCATCCCTCTCCCAGCCACCATCTTCTTCAGATGTTTTAAAAGATTTTCTGTTCCCCAGTGGGTACCCTCTGGATCTACTTTTTAACCTGATTACCTGAAAAAAACATGACCAGTGTGATCATGCTATATCACTATTTTCTCCTCACTTCTGAAGGCTTTTGAAACTTTTGGCTACCTTTGATGAAATTTGACAGAGGTGGAAATTTTAATGGTATTAAGTTTCATTAAAAGCTGTACAGGACAGATGGCATGTTCAGTTCCTCTCTGAAGGGTATGCATTTGGGAATTTGCAAAGATGAGATAACAGAAATCAGGCTTCTGRTTTTTCTGTTCTTGAAAGTTCTGTTAATGTGTGGTGTCTCTTTTCCTCTATACAAATGTAGTTTATAGAAGTTTCCTTTTACAAAACCAAAACCAGGTTTATTCTTGAATGTCATTAGTGTAATTTCAGTATTGCAAACCAGTCTTGATCGTGCAAGCTTGAATAAGCAGTGCAAATGGTAATGGAAGATAGGTGGTTTATGAGGAGAGTCCTGAGCTTTTCTTCCTGTTCCTCCCAGTCAGAAAGGCTTCACTTTGTGTCCCATGATATTGCCTGAACAGCTGTGCATGTGTAGGAGCCTGGTGATTTGTGTGTAGATCCAAGTTGCTTTTTGAAGGGGATAATGTATGGGAAAAGGTGGAGGAGTCAGCTAATTTCCTTTCCAGTTCCCACAGAGGATTTCTTACGCAATGCAAGATGAAAACGAAAGCAATAAGGACTGAACACAGGCTGTGGGGTGTAAATTTTTTTGCCCCCCATTATTAAAGTCTTATTAAAGTCTTATTAAAGTGACTATAAGAAACAGTGATCCATTTCACACGTAAGAGGAGGCGGCTTGTTGGTGTGAATGAATCCTGGATGAATAGTCAAAAAAAAAACCAGAATGAGGAGCTTACAGAAATGAACAGTTAAACAAAAAAAAGACTGCTAGAATTGGTTGATTTGAAAAGACTAAAATGCATGTGCTGGCTACTGTTGCCTTAGGTTGATAGTAATTTCAGAACTGTACATGCTCATATATTATYTTTTATTCTGTTTCTAGGTAAACARCTGTTTGAGATGGATCACAACCTTGACACCTCTGACATACAATTCTTGGAAGAAGGTAAATTTCAATTTGATTCCACAACTGAAAGGCAATGGCTTGAAATGGTCAAAATTCCGAAGCAAAATCTGTGTTATATTTCTGACTTAACATCTTACATCAGAATCACTTTTACTTTGGAAGAACTTCCTGAGAAGTACTTTTTAGCAAAGCGAACAGAAGCAATTCTAATTTTTCTCAAAAACAAAACCTTTTCAACATGATAAAAGTGTATAGCCTTGTTCTTGAGATGATCTTATTTCCATTGCTTCTATTCAAATGATTGGACTGGGAGCAAAACCAAAAAAAAAAAAAAGAAAAGGAAAAAAAAAAGACCCCAACCCAACCCTGATTTATTTTTTATCTTTTTTACTAATAGCCAGCTTTCTAACCCTTCATTTCAAGAACAGGTCTTGAAGTTCTGTCTCCTCTCTGACCATCARCACTGATTGTAAACATCTTGCAGGTCAAAATAAATGCTGTTTGCTTATGTGCAACCCGGTTATTCTTCATGGTTTGTGCAGATGTGCCTGCACAACTTAAAATATTGACTTGGTGCTAGATGAAAATTTGGTAAGCCTGTGCCAGAAAAACGTTAAATCTGGAAAATTTGTGGGAGATAAAGCATATAAAACTACTCACAGTAACATACTTACTTAATTTGATGTTCCGCTTCCTAGTATCGTAGTTTAAAATACCTGATTTTTGAGGTAAGACAGTTCTTTAATGTAGCTGCGTTATCTACTGGTATCACAAAACACAGGCAGAAGAGAGTCAGGATTCTTTTCTGCTAGGAACAAATAACGAAAAATTTTATGAATGTCAGTATAAACTTAAAATGATAGTAATGGGGAAGTTTAGTTTCTTTTAGTTTTTCAGGGAATAATTTAACCTTGTCTTCCTCCAGAATACCTAACGTGAAGATGGTTTGCACATGGCACATTTGACTGCCTCAAGGGAGGAACAGACCTCCACCTGGTCTCTCTGCCCAGATGATTTGGGATTAATTCTTTAATTTGTAATCCTGTTGCTACTGGTGATTAAAAACTCYAATTTGTTTGCATTCTATCATAGATGAGGCAGGTTACTAAATCTATTTTAATATTACAGTAGCATGTACTGCTAATTTTCAGAGGATAATGGCATTGTCTTGTAAAGGTGCTTTCAAATCCARTGAAATAATAGGACCTTTAAGTGGTGGCCAGAAGATGTCACTGTTGATATTGTAAAAATAAAATAGCAGGAGTATTCAAGTTTATCCTTAGATCAACAGCATCTCTTTCAGAAGAAAATGTGAAAGTAGGCAAAACTTCATCTTGTTTGTAAAATTCAAATCTGAGAGCAAATATATGTATGCTTGCTCTGTGGTATGTAAGGAATTTTTTACAAACCCTGTGCATTTATCTCACTAGGGTAGTAKTGATTATTCCAGTTGTGAGGTCCTKAGCTCTGACTTTGGCTGTCCTGGGSTAGAAAGGATCTCTGCTTCTGGCAAATGTAAATGTTAATTTCATGCTCCAAATGAATTCTGAGATCCTGTGTGATGTTTCTCTTGACTGGGTTTTGATACAATAAAAAAAAACCACCTCATTTTAGCTGTAAAAAGATAWACTGTGGCATTTACTTTTCCATTATCTATTTGATGTATAAAAAGCCAAGTTAGCRGCAACCTACATTGAAAAATTAATGTGAAATAGTCCTATGTGTTTTATTGTTGTTACTSTTTCCCTTGTTGCATGAAGATAAATTATTTTTCTGTTCCTTAACAGCTGGAAACAATGTGGAGGTTGATGAATCTTTATTCCAAGAAATGGATGATTTAGAGTTGGAGGATGAAGAGGATGACCCTGACTACAACCCTGTTAATTTAGATAGTGATTAGACATATTTGAACTGATTCTGTCATCATTATGGACATATGTAAGGAGAGAGGGGCTGGCAGGAAAGCCACAGCATCTGTGGTTTTAGTAATGCGTATTGTTTTTATTTTTTCGTAATTTTTTTTTTCCAAAGAAAAATACCAAAATGTTTTAAATCCAGGAGAATGGTCTTCTGATGACTTTCACTATAAATAAATTTACTTAAATATTTCAAATGAAAAATTTGAGAAATACTGATCTGTCGGAAAATGCTTTTCTATTTTCTCTAATTTTTTTCCTTCCCACTTCTGTAATTGTCATAYGAAGAGATGTGGCAGCAAGCAAGATGGAAAGATGTTGCAGCGAGCACTAAACACCTGCATCTGAATGCTGAGCAGCTGTTCTGCTGTCTTCCACCTGGGATAAACATGGGCAGCTTTGGTGAATAAAAGGGATCACATACTATGCAGTTATTTATTTTTTATTTCTTCCTCCTGTGGAATTTTTTAATAATTCAAGTCAGTTCTGGCCCCAATTTATCTATATAGATAGACAGCACTAGTCACCTTTGTTGTATAGCCTTACTGAAGTTTAATGGAAACCYATTTGCATACAATTAGAATAATTTTTTTTGCCATAGTCATAAATAATACCTTCAAAATGGCAAGTTCRAGTCAATAGGAAAAAAAATCAGAATGTGAAGTCCTCTTGAAATTAGGTTGATTTGTTCAGAGAGGGTTTGGTTTTTCGAATGTGTGCATCAATGAACTTCTATGAAAAGTCAAAACCCACCCTAGGAAGATTAGTTTGCTTTTTGCAGCAGACTGTGTTGAAACACTATGAGTGGAGTGCAGATTACAGCACCAGGGTTTACAGAGTGCTTTATAGGTTTGAATGTAACTGGTGTAGATTTAGAAGCATCTTGTTGGCAGCCTGTGAAGGTTAGCACAGAATGCAGTAAAGCTACACATCAACTTGGGGATGTTACCCATCCTGCAGTTGGAGCTAACAGATGTTAGACTCCTCCCTTACCACCTCCAAAAAACCCCAAACACTGCAAGAACTGCGGTGTTTAAACATGCTGTGTTTGAAACTGCAGCGCTCGAAGGATGATGGTGTCAAAAGACAGCTTTCCAGAGAGACAGGCACCTCAATGATTAAACACTGTGTGCTGAATTTTAAACACTGTTAGTAGACTGCCTTAATTGTGCCAGCTTCARTCTTTGAAGAGGGTTGCACTAAAGTATCACATTGCTTAGAGGAATAATAAATTTATGAATTTCAGTATTTGAAAATTCCATATTCAAAATGAGAAGTTTAACTATTGAAATAATGGCATATAAGATTCTCTGTTTATATTGCTCAAGAACATCTGTTTAGGATTAACTCCTTTAACCTATTTTTTTTWAATTCAAGATGAATGAATTTTTAGTAGATAGAAATAAGTGTTGAAGTACCTTGTAAATACTTTTATAAATTAACCATGTGCCTTTGTTCCTACCGTCCTCTCTTTGATTTTGGCTATTAAGAACACTAGATAAGCATCTAGGTCTCAATGATTATGTTGTATGTTTCGAAGCAATAAGCAGGATCTGTGCTCCAGCAGAGTTACCAAATACATTTTAAAAATTGTGAGCTAATGTGATATTAAATCTTGTCTTTTCCAAAGATAGGGTTGGATTGAAAGCTTCATAGTTACTACATCCAGCTTCCTATTTAATTGCTAGGATGCTTTAAAATGTTCTTCAGTACTGAACTTAATTTATTTCTGGTATGTCTCAATTCTGCTGCATAAAACCCCATTTAATTCCTAAGGCTGCTTTCCATTTTCAGCTATGTATGTTTAAAACTGGTGGTGTTTTTTCATAAAAGGAGTGAATCCAAGAATGCTGTGTAATCTGTGCAAATGCGGTAATCAGAAAATTTCTAAGTGGATTGCTGACAAGAGTCATCTACTTATGAAAGAAAGTTTCTCATGAATTATATTTCTAGAATGAAATTTTCTAGTCTGTTTTCACACTAACATATTTATTGGTTCTCATGCAGAGAATGTATAGCTTAAAAATGTTAGAATTATGTAAAACAAGTTTAAATGTGAAAATGTTTTTGCTGTTGTATTTCAAAGCAGAGGAAATAATAAGGGTTGAAGTGACAAAAAAAATGCATAAAGTCTGTTCCTCCAGCTCTTTGGAAGAAGTTTTAGTGACTCAATCTGAACTGCAGATTTGTTTAGSTTTGTTAGCAATTAACATCTGTGAAATAAAAGGGAATTTGACTGAGAGTAAGCTTGGCTCTGTGTATGTTACTCCGCTGAAATGAACGGAGAGGAGGGATTTTTTGTAGAAAAGGTTTAGGTGGGGTRTTTAAATTTGCTTGTGTACTTTGGATTAGATTGAAAACTAATTCTAATTAAGTGAATAGAATCCTGTTCACAAACTTTGATAGAATTACCGTAATTTAAAATTCTGGTGCTGACAACCTTTTTTGTCTATTGCTTTTAACTGCCTCAGTCCAAAGCATGCACTGTAATGCATGGAGGGAGGAAATAGGGTATTACAACACTGCACTATGACCAGAGCAAATTTAGTTCTGAACTAAAGGCTGAATGTTTTAACATTGATGCCAAAGCTTTGTGAAAATTCAGAGGATGGTGCCTACCACATCAAGATGCTGTAGGAGCACAATCTCAAGTATGCTGCAAAGCCTAGGATTTTGCATCTATATTATAATTGCAGTATTATCATCTCTCCTTCCATCTATTTGACATGCATCACARATACATGAAGGCCAATATGGGAGCTGATAGTCCCCCACTTCCCAGGAACTTGCTCCCTAGACTCAGCCCCTCTAGTGTCCTAAGTATTTAAACCTTTCACAGCTTACAGGCCACGTCTACATACCTATTGAAATGAATGCATTTTTGTAACTAATTTTTAACTTCATGCATATTTCAGAAAAATCAGTGATTTATGGGTTGTAATACCTTTATATCTTCATGCTTCACTACTTCCAAAAACAAGAATGTGTTTAATTGGCAAAGCACATTAAACACAAGAGAAGCACGTTACTAGTGAGGCTCTTACACCTATATCTAGGCATCAACATAGAAGAGAGTCAAAATCAAAGAGATTTGATTTAGTTACAATAACTGGATAATACAGCTAAGGCAAAAACATCCTGGGCTACCTGCAACACTCCACTATGGCTCCCAAGCCTTCACCTCCCCTCCTGAGGGGCAGGGCTCTTAWATTCAACCAGAGCAGCATGTCCTAGTTACAGTAAAGTGCCTTAAACACTCAAGGTACTTGTTTCAGCAGACATACAGTCTCCTAAATGGCCTTAACTCAGAAAAACAGAGCCCCTAGTCAAAAAGTGGTTCAAATGTCCTTTTGGGATATACATTATAAAATATACAAAGAGTAGAAATTAAAAAAAAAAAGATGGAATAAATACTTCAAAAAATATATTAATTTTATTCATTCATAGTACAAAAGGACTATTTTCTTCCTCCCAAAGGATTATCTTGCACAGCACCTAAAGCACACACATTCCATCCTGGACACCACTTTCTTAGCCTTCTTAGCCAATGCCAACACTGATCCAACTCCTAAGCATGTGTGTTCATGTTTRAAAGTGATCCATCTAGAGAAGTCAGCCAACTGAAAACAAGTTCACTAGTAAACTAATCCTTGGTGGAAGAGACTGAATCATGAAAACATAGAGGACTGGTCACAGTGGCAGCATAGACACATTTAGAGAGGTAAACCATGACGAGGAACTTCAATGAAGTAACTCCATCATATATTTATCCACGGCTCATTAATAGTGCATAATTTGCTACAAGACATTAGGTGTTGCTAATTTAAGCAACTAACAAAATAACACATTTTCTAGTAAGACAAAGATGGCAATGTTTCGGTAACAGTTTTATCAGGATGTCAGAGTTTTGACTGAACACAAAAACTACAGGTTTACTCCAGTGTCGTGCTTTCCCAAAGCTTCCAAGCATTCATGGGGACATAGTTTAAGAATTGTTGAGTTAGGGTCCATGGTTCAGCAGTTTAATGTTTTGCACTCAATAAGTTCCAGAAACAGGTTACAAAGGTATCCTTTATGGAATCTTCTCTGATGTTAAGACCTGAGAAGCATGGCAACGAGCCTAAAAATAGGTAGGGAGAGGAAAAGAAAATACTTCAGTGAACAAAAGCAGCACTTTAAAGAGCTTCTTTCAAACTAGTAGTTTAGTAATCTTAACAAATATAAGGGGTTACATTTCATCTTAATTAAATGGGAAGTTTCAAGACAACACTCTAAACAAATTACATTTTTAAATACAAATCATATATTTGAAAAGAAGGGGAAAAAAGTGGCAAACCAAAACCAAATGAATGCACACCCCCCTGCCAAATCCCAAACACCATTTCTTTTTCCACTGTGTCCTGAATTTTAAAGCTTTTTCCAATAGGAAAGGACAGCCATGTTTCAGATACTTCTGACATGTTCAGGTCCAGAAAACACTTAGGACAACACCTCATTTCACCATACACATGTTAAATGCAGCTAAGCAAGTGATTCAGTTGCCAGTTATTTTGTAGTTTAAATAAGTCTCTCCTGAAGCTTGAACATGCTGAACAGTGCTAATAAAACACCACAGAATTGGAACATGGGTGCTCAGGATCAATTTAACAGTGCAGGAAAGAAAAAGCTTAAGAAATAAAAACCACATCTGGCAATCAGCTGAAAACTTCTAAGGTCTTAAAAAAGACAAAATGCCGAAACACATAGACAGGATTTATGACAATTTCAACAGATCAAACCTCTGAATGTAATTTTGTACTATGAGTGTTTTTAAGTAACTGACATGCTCACACTAAGTTACTTAGGAGAAAACATTGTAAGAAAATGAGAAGTTTAAAAAAGCCTAATTTACATCTGCAAATAGCTGAAAGCTTCATACAAGACTCAGCTGTCAATTCCATCAAGGTGGCATTCATTTATATACAAAACATTTTTGGTTTTGATATCCTGGGATTACATAGGCAGAAAGCAGGAGAGAAAAAGAACAAGGAAAGTGAAGAGATGTAAAAATCCACCATGCAACCATATATGCATATGAATTTAAAGAAGAGATGCAGATGGTCTTAAATTTTCACAAACWGAAACTATGTGAGATACTTACGGCTTTCTCTTCCAAAGAGAGCACCCCATCTACAGCCACTATTTGGTATTGCTTTTCCTTTAGGCTACCCACAAATTTCCGAAGTAGTTTGACACCAGATCCATCACTGTTTTGTTTCAGCAGTTTCTGCATTTCTTGGGAAGAACATCCCGGGTCAAACAGTAGCAAGCATAAGCTTTTGTTCTTCTTCTCTTCTATTCCAACAACAGTACGACTATGACCTAATACCAAAATAGTTTCAGTAGTTAAAAAACACATAAATCCCATTTATTTCCTTGTAACACACGACTGATTTTCAGATCAAGGAAAGCATTACTTGAAATTTAATAAGATAGTTGTAAGTAAAAAGTACATGTCAAAAACTTGAGATCCCAATGACATTCAACTGTTACATCCAATAAAAGTACAAATTTTAATGTTGCTCTTACTAGGCAAGAAAATTACGGGAAATAAAGCCATGCTTTCAATTCAATGAAGAATAAAAAATGCTGCTCTGAACTGCAGTACATATAAAGAAAGGTAGAGAATAGAAAGGAACCAGTATATTGTGACACTGACCTTGATGTTGCAAGTAGATAGGAGGTTTGGAAGTACACACCACCTTTGCACCACCTTCACTATCTGTAGAATAGTAATGCAAAATCCACTCAAACAAACGAGGGTGCGTACCCATGGGGCCAGTGGGTTTATGAAAGTCAATGATTCGGCACCTACAAAACATTGAGAATGAAAACAATAAAATTTCAAGCAGATTGTTTGTTAAACAATTTTTTCACCTCTAGGTATCTTCCTCCTGCACCAAGTGGTCCTTACTACCTTTTTTTTAAATACAGGAATATTTAAAAAGTACAGGACAAATAATTACAAAGCAATGCAACATATATTGTCCCAAACTGGAAAATTTATTACACAACCAAAAGTGCTCTACTCTGTTCAATCTAAGAAGATGTTGTGAAGCTTGCAAAATTGTTACATTTTTTAATGTGATACATGAACACTAGGGAATCCAATTAAAAGCCACAGAAACTAACTGAAATTCATATTCTTGAGAAAAAAAACTTATAGAGAGACAAAGTTTTTTTAAACATGTGGTATAATTCCACTTCAAATCTCAATGGTCTAAGACATTTATGTACCTCCTATAAGCAGTACATGTACCTRTAAGTTCATGTTGCATTAAATCAGAACTGTTTATATATTGGTTAAATTCAGTCATTAAGGTGGCTTTGCCATCACACAGCTGGGAATCCTAATCTTTATAGGTTAAATCAGCACTTAAAATCTCTTAAAAATAACAGCAACAACAAAAAGCAATATTTACTTTATCCTGAGACTGGTTAACAGTGAATAAATTTCACATGCTCCTATCCATGCTTTGGAACCATGTAATCTGTTGTTGAAGTGAGATGCCCCATGAGGATCAAAACCTTCTCTCCAGGCATCTTCAATCATGGACTGAATCTTTGGTATACTAGGAATTAGTGTAGTATCTGAAATAGAAAAGCTTTTGAATTGTTGTTACAGTGATTGAAATAGTCTATTAATTAAAAATATTCAGCTTCTTTTATAAGACGCAGTTGATGCTACAAAGATGTACCAAAAAAAAATAAAGGTAAAACTTCAACCACATCATGTCTTGCCTCTGACACTCTCACAGTAAGTTCCAGTGGTATAACAATCACTTAATAGGTATCATTGACCTTGTAAGACTTGCTGTGTAAATGAAAAGGCAAAACATCAGTCACCAGGTTGTCATCCAAGGTACGTGACACAAACAGCACTTTGTTTAATACCTCTCAGGCAGTCGTTGTAGAAGCTGTTTTGCAACAGTGAGGAAAGGAGCATTTGGAAATTCCTGTAACCACAACCCCAGCCTCTGTCACCCAAGGATGAGTGGAAGTGATCTACTCCTGCTGAAAGCCACACACGCCTCACATCTTTGTTCTCATTCTGATAGTACTTGCACAATGCTTCAATGACTCCTAAAAGAAGACAAAATAGRAAGTTTATCTGTGAAATGAACTACGAAATTTCCCACAAAATTCCTTCCCCAACTTGGAACAGATACAGATTAATACAATTTATTTTAAAACTGATCCTATATTACATTTAGAACTCAAGTCACAAAACTGCACCTATTTAATGTGTGAACTTTCATGAATTTAATAAGCTGTGATAGTTACAGGAACCATTACAATTATATAGAAAAGGTATAAATGTGTGTCACCAATAAAGAATTCCTATGCCCCTGCCCCTGCCATGAAAAAATGGCAATTCTTATGCATACCGTGTAAACCTTTTATTCACCCAACCTGTTTTTCTTGGGAAAACTAAGAGAGGGAAGAAAAAAAAAAGGAATGGGACAGAACTTCAGAATTACTGTAAATATTTTAAAATAATCCACTTGCAGGATATTCCAAGTTCTCCTTTGTTACATGAAAGAATATGCTTGGGAATGCCCTCTCCAATTCATATATGCAAATATTCAAAGGCCCTTCATTGCCATGCTTTTGTGAAAAGAAGTATTCCATAATCACAACAAATTATTTTCTAATAACCTCTCTGAAATCTAAATCACTACCAAGAATGAAAAGTTTAAATGTGCTATTTCCATGCACTCTATTATACAGAAGAAATTTTATTTTACCTGTCAAGAACCAAGTAAATATTTTGTAAACCAGAACCACTAGCAATAGACAAAAATACCTTTGAACTGTGGTCTTGGAAAGTAAAGACAAGGGAACCTTTTGAAAGGGACAGAGAAACCCATCTGCCCTGTGTTTTTGCACCAACTATAAAACATTTAAAAGAAATTGTATCAAGCAGACTGTCTACTGCTCCCAGTCCTCTCTTGGACTTTGTAACCAGATGATCACTGCTGTTTACCTGCAACCAGCTTACACAATATAACAACTATCAGAAACACAAGACAAAAAAACTGCTCTAAATTTGAACAGTTACACGGGATTAGGAACCAATGAGTGCTAAAAAAGCATAGAATCAAGGGCAACCAGCTTGTAATAAGACATTTGCATCTTCTGATACATACCGCATTTGTGCCCTTAAGCAGACGACTTCATTCAAAAAAAAAAAAAAAAAAAAAAAAAAAAAAAGAAAAACAGCTTCAGGTCTGAATGCAGAGTAACAAGGTACCAAGCTTTTAGGACTATAACAATAGAGATTGATTGAGAAAATAAGGTTTAGAACAAGGACACAACCAAAACTAAACTGAAGATCAGTTTGGTCACTACAAACTACGTCTTAAAAGCACCGTTTTAGTTGTGTAATTTCAGCATCTTTACCTGAGGTTTTTGTTTTTCCATCATCTATACCAGCAGCCAAACTTTCCATCATGTCAGCTTTTCTCTTATGATATTCAAAGGGCAGCATCCTTCCTCTATCAACTTCTCTTTCCATATTCTTTACAAATTGCTGCTTGAAGCCACCAGAATTATCCAAGCCATACTGTCTCTGTGAGGGACAGAATGTGCATGATTTAAATCACATTTTTAAAATTCATCTTTTGAATTAATTCTCCCATGCAGTTTCTCAAAATCACTATCAGTTACTTTGAAAAATGGTGAGATAAAATCTTCAGAATTACAAGTATTTTAGAGTTGAAGGCCAAGCTTCATTCCTGAATATGAATGTGGGAATAGGAAAGTCACACCTGGAAGAGCAGGCAGATCCCTCTGCTCCCTCTTGGCAGAGCCATTAGCACAGAGGCAGTCTGGCAAGGAGGTGGTGAGAGTGGGAAGTGAGGTACTAGGGCTGAGAGACAGGAGAGAGGGAAGCAGGACCTGGAGCAGGTGATGGTATTCCATAGAGGACAACCAGGATACTCTAAGCCTTTGGCACTCTGGCAGGGAATATGCTCCAGGATGCACTGCAAGGCAGAGCACTAGGGCTGAATGGAGCACGGGCAGCAGGTGTGCTGGGAGAGCAGAACAGCAAGCACAGAGAGCAGCCAGCCCCATCCTGAGCCAGCACCACTCAAAGCAGTAAAGCCAAGCAGCTCAAGGCTGTCCTGCCCAGCACCTCTGCCAGGATCAGTTTTGCCAAGGGGTTGAATTTGCTTCCAACCCATCCCTGCACCATTACCTCAACACAGACACTGTGACTTGCACAGATCTGGCCCAGTATAGCCATTCCATGACATCACAATTCCAAGATATTCAGCTTCTAGAGGCACAGCTGTTTGTAAGTTTACCATTTAGAAACAATAGCATACCTGCAGCTTTTTAAATTCTTCCCTCTCTYGCTTCTCTTCTTCTGATCTCTGCCGTTCATGCTCTTCAGTTTGGAGCTGCTGAGCCAATTCTAGATCTCTGATGTTTCCACCTACCCAGGAATAACATTCCAAAGTGAGAGAACTTGGTCAGGAGGTTAGGAATGCTTTGAGGGATCATTTGTTTAATTTTTAAAGATTCCTTTTCAAGCAGACATATATAAACACAACTGAGCATTAATTTTAGGAGATGCATCCCAAATTATTTTGAGCTATTAGCAATGAACACTGAACAGGACTGAGTGCATTCTGTCTGCCAGCACTCAGACTCAACTTGGACAAAGTTTATGCAGTTATTGGAGCAATTACTAGGCAAATAATGCATGTACCTCTACCACTGAGAAGACAGATTTTGTTTATTGTGTTTCACGTCACTGTTTCACTTCCCTGTTAGCAAGAAGTCACACAGTTCCTTTAATACCACACACTTCTTAGCTTCTAGGACCATTGCCAGCAGTCTCATAAGGAAGTGACAAAAATTCATGATGAGAGAACTGAAGAAGCAATCTTTATGATTCTGTTAGCCATRCTAAAATACAATTAATTTTGGTTTTTTAATGCTATGACTAATGAATCAGGAAATTATTTGCAGAAAAGAATTGAGAAAAAAACGAGGTTTTCATAAGCTATTAATTCTCARCTGATCACAGTGGAACATGCCATTGTAAACTCCATTGATGTAAACCTTCGGTAGAGCTAGAATAACAAACATATTATACTGCTGTCTTTTAAACATTTTTTGCACTAAGTTTTGTTTTTTTTTTTGGCTAACATGCAGTTCATTTAATTAACAACCATGCATAGACACAGATTGCTTTTAGCATGGTAATTAAGTAGAGCATTTGGACCAGTGACAGGATCTAACTATGTTAATTTCATTACACACGTGTCCAGCTCCCTTTAAATACAGAAATATTMATTTTAAATTTCATGTGAGATTCTATATTACAGCATGCAAATATTTRAAAATGCTTTCAAGTATTATACAGGGTGCATCCTTTCATGTACCTTCTGAAAAGTTATGTTCCTCTAAGTGTAAATCCACGTGTTCTTCAAGAATCTGAATGTTTGTACAGGTAAGACTACACATAGGACATTCATACAGCTGTTCACCATTTCCTCTGTCTGAAAAAGAAATGCAGTTTCTTGATTAATGCAATTCCTTGGGTTGTTTTTTTTTGCGAGAATCATCCCCTAACTGATACACAGTCTAAGACATACACACAGCAATGAAGTTGGTGCTGCCACTGAAATTCCCCAGTGAAAGGCAGCAAATTCTAAACAGCAGTTACTCTCTTAACTACTYAATTTGTATCTAAATACATGAAAATTTTAGACATATTTCCCTTCTTTCAATTAAGTTTTGCCCCATTTAACTCACAGTCCACAATTCGTTGTAATAATATTTGTATCAAGAAATGCTTAGTCTGAAATACCAAACCATTAATAAAAAGATGTGTTCTTCTAACAGAAGAACATTTGTTTATACGAATTTAACTTTCATGTAATAACACAGCAGTTTGTSGGCTGAAAGAATAAAGTAAAAAGTGCTGTCATTACTATTTTGTTAATCTTCCTTTATCTCCTCAAATCAATGTTCTTTCTGCAGTTTTAGGATTATTATCCAGGATACTGGATAGTACAGGTAAAGTTCAAATGGATTTCTGGAGACCATCTAGTCCCTGGTAGAACGGTCAACTTAAACTCGGTAAGTTACACAAGCTTTTCCCAGTAATCTTTTAAATAATTCCAATTACAGACTCTCCACAAACTCCCCAAAAAACATACTCTAGTGTTTGATCACTCTCACAGTAAAMGTAAGTATTCATGCTAAGTGGCATTTCTTGAAATGTGACTTGTGCCTGCTGCTTTGTTGTCCTGTCACTGGGAAAGAGACAACTGCCTGACTCCTTTACCTCTCTCAAGTCCTTAGATTTTAYCTGCACCTTCCTAGCTTCACAAAACACAAGAATTGATATCCAGTATTAGCAGTTTCTGGAAGTCATTTGCCCCAGCTTAATGTTTATGACTGGGTGGAGGAAAACTTCGGTGGTATAATCATCGAAATTCACCARCAGCTTTTAACACTACAAACACAGTTTTCTGAAACATGCCAAATGCATTAAAAACCCAAACATCCTTAATATAATAATTTTTAAAGTAGAARCTGGCATGCAGGCAAGTAAATTATTCAACCTCTGCATTATTTGCACCCGTGGAAGTAAAATGTTCAATGCTGCGACTTGGGGGGGGTGGGCGTGCTGTTGCGCAGATTCTTAAGAAATTTTAATCACCGATTATGCAGTGYGGTTGACTGTTCTGGCACATTTTGCATACTAACCATCATTTATGTAGTCAGTATAYCCAGCTTGTTACATCACAAATGCAAGTCTTCTACGGGTATCACCCACTAGCAGAGATGCCACCTTTAAGTTTCTGAAATACCTACCCGCAGCTTTGGCCAGTTAATCAAAACAAAATTATGATCACGTCTAAAATAAAATACAGTATGCAAATACATAACTATTTCCCTTGCAGCAACTTTATCCCCCGGCCGGTTCTCCGTTGCCACCCCCGCCCGCCGCGGGGAGATCCCTCYGTCCCTCCCGCCCTCCGCCGCCGCTCACCGGAGCCCGGGGCGCCCAGCAGGTGCCCGTGCCGCGYCCTGACGTGCTCCTCCAGCTCCCGCCCCGCCACCTCCCCGCAGAAAGGGCACTCGGGCAGTGCCTCGGGGCGGTGGGAGCCCGGCGGGCCCGGCTCCGGGTGGGCCGTCTCCATGTGCCGGCGGAGCTCGTCGCAGCCCGCGGCGGCGGTGGCGCAGAGCGGGCAGCGGGGCTGGGGACGGCACGGAGACGGGCGCTGGAGGTGCCGCCTGGCCGCCGCCTCTGAGGGCAGCGCCTGCCCGCACACGTCGCACAGCACCATCGCGGCGCCACGGGACGGGACGGGACGGGACGGGACGGAATCCCCTCAGCTCCGTTCCGCTTCCCGCCCAGCGCCCCGCGCTCCGCCCGCCCCCCGCGCGCGCTTCCCGCCGGGAAGGGCCGTTCGCCGGCCTGGGGCGGGCGCGTGCCGCGCACAGCCTGCTGGGAACGGGCGGGCCCCGCCCCCCGGCCAGTGCGGCGCGCGGCGGGGCGGCGTCCGCCATCTTGCGTCGGTGAGTGCCGCCGGTGCGGAGCGTTCCGGAGCCAGGATCTCGCGTTTGGACGGCGGCGGGCGCCGGGCGTGTCCGCCGCGATGGGTAAGGAGGGAAAAGCGCCGGGAGCCGGCCGGTAGGGGCAGCAGGGGGTGCATCCCTTGTGGGGCTGGGTGCGGTGCCCGGTGCACTCGCTCTCCCCGGCGCAGGCCGGTCTGTCGCTGGCTCCCGCGGGGCATTGCCCKCACGGCAGCTCGGTCGGGGCTGGGRTGAGGTACCCGCTTCCTCCGGCAAGCGGGCTCTGCCGTCCTCCTCCTTCCCTGCCCTGTTACCGATGGAGGGGGCTTTCCATCCCTTCTGGCGAGGAAGTGGGTGCAGAGCTTTCCTCGCTGTGAGGAGCCGGGCTGGGTGGGTGGGTGCCCGGCCTCTCGGGCTGAGAGCTCACTCAGTCCTGGTCAGTCCTTGCGGGCTTGGCCGGTGCGGAGCCTGTGGGCAGCGTCGGGCCGGGGAGGGGGCGGAGAGAGAGCGAGGCGCCGTGTTTAGGGAGCCTCATGGAGACAATAAGGAGAAAAGAAAGTGGTATGGTAGTTCTAAGACTATGTACAACAAGTGGGYGCAATGCAGGATATGATGGGTGGAGGGATTTGGTGTTAAAACGGGAGTAGTTTTGTAGCACAGAAATGCAGGCTTACTTGGATCTCAGATGTAGAAGGTGTGAAACCTGGGACTGACTGCCAGTCTTGTTGCCCTTACGATGTCGTCTATACTATAAGCCTTGGCAGGGGAATGAAGCTGTAAATTTGTAAACTTCTATTTAAAAACAGTTTTGATGAGACCTTCCTTCCTTGCAGTTGACCTTCTGTAACTCTTTRCAGARCTGGTGKCTGGRTTAYTTTGAATGTGCACTTCTCTTGTTCAGTCCACTTGGCCTGACAGTTTCATTGGTACAAGTAAATTATCACGACATGAGGGATTAAGAAATGGATGGTGTTTTAGGACTAGATAAACCAGTAGCATTGTTGGGAAAATAAAGTTACATGRCTATTGCTAGAAATTTGCCTTAGACAGTAGTGCACTTAGCATTGTGGTGCAGAGATGTCAGCACTTTACAAGAGCCCGTGAGGCAGATACTTGGGGGAAACAGGCAGCTGAGTCCTTGGTGTCAGCCTAAGTGTGCAGTCTGTTTTCCTCTCATAGCTTRTGTTTATTGAACTGCTGATATAAAAAACCCAGAACAAACAAAAACGCCAAATCTGAAAAAAAAATTGTCTCAGCATGGAAGTTGTTAGACAAGTGTGCACAGCTCAAGAGCTGTAGTTTACATATTTACTCTCTGTAGAAGAATTCCAGACAAGTGATAGTTTGTGTAGAGTCTTGAGTCWTGTTTTTAACGGTTGTTTCTCAGATGAAGGCTACAGTCCTAGTTTCAAAAAAAGGCACCATGCTATTAGCAACCTTTTTCATTCAGTTTGATCATTCTGATGACAGAATCATGAGCTATCACTTTTATCTTTCCGCWACCGACATACCTGAAATGACAGATTCTAATCCTCTAAACCCATTAAAAGAGCTGGTAATTGAAGTGAGTCAATAATTTTGTTAGTTTAAAATGGAAAAGAGTATGCCTGTCTGGGTGCTACTGACCCTTAAATTATTTTTCTGCCCACTGTTTAAAAGGAGAAGCATAACCCTTAGATTCTGTTATGTTTGTGAGACATTGAAAGTAATGAAACTTTCAATGCCATAAGGTATTAAATGAAGCAATAATTACTGCAGGTTTTTTATCAACTTTGTCCTTATTTGTAACACATTTAATGTCATCTTTATGAGAGGGGGAAGAAAATTTCTTTGCTTGCTTGCTGACAGAACCAAAATTTAGCAGCATAATATCTTTGCTTTTTGTTTTTCAGTTTGCTTGTAGTATGCATAGTTTATTTTTACAGCAGCTAATGTCCTTAAGTGATGTATCTGATCCTTGAGATGAACTCAGTAGTAGTTTAATACGCAGTTTAGAAATGTCTGTCTATGCATCGATTGTGCTGTGATTTCTACATTAAAGATTTTTGCTGATGAACTGGGTATTGCAAACAGATGCAAAAATATATAGTGGCTGCTGTAGATACTTACATAGTACAAGAAATGCCAGGTTTGGCCTTTTGCAGTAATTTTTCATTTTTTCAATAGATAACATGGCAAGCCCAGGTAAAGATAACTTCAGAATGAAGAGCTACAAGAATAATGCACTTAATCCCCAAGAAATGCGCAGGAGAAGAGAGGAGGAAGGAATCCAGCTTCGGAAACAGAAGAGAGAAGAGCAGGTAAGCATCTTGGTGAGCTGTTAACTGTTCAGTGCTTGTGGAACTATATTCAGGGACCTGAAAGGACATGAGCAGGCTCATCCTCTGGAGTAGAATCCAGGAGTGCTGGATTGAATGTCTGTTTTCGTTGGAATTATGGGAAGCACCTCTCAATAGGATCATAAAAAAATTAACAAAGCCCACAGAGGAGAGCCATGACTTTTAACTTTAATCCATAATCTAGGTTTAAACATGTGAGACTAGASTGAAAGAACACTCATATTTCAAGTACGAATTTGAAATCGTGCATTCTCTTCTAGAGTCTGGGTCAAAGTTTTGCTGTTTGAAGGGAGAGGATTATTTTCATCTTTGATACTGTGCTGCAAATTGCCCAAGAGTTTTTCCGTACTAACTTAATAAAGCAGCTACCAGTTAGTGTCCCTGAAMTACTATATAAACATTTGCAGTTGTTCTCATTGAATTTTTAGTGATCASAGTACATGGAGCTTTGTATAATTTCATAGTTTGTTATAGTGCCTTTTCTTAAAATGCTTAGTAGTATCTTGCCAGGAGGGTAAGGAATGTAGTTTGTTTTTCTGGTTGTTTTGAAATGGATGAGTTTGTCTCCCGCAACCTAGAGAGTGTCCCAGGCTCTGAATTACAGTCTGCTTCCAGGTGGGAATGCTTACCCTTCTACTGGAAAAGTGGTGCATGGAAAAAGAATGTAAATTACTTGGGCCAARGGGTAGGAGTCAGAAGTGGTATGGTACTGGAGCATTTACCTGTGAATGGGTAACTGCATTGCAGTTCCTGCTGAAAGTTTTGTTTATGTATTTTGTATTAAATGCTCCCTAAATAAATTATGAAAATTATGGGTGTTTCCTCTCCCATGCTGATTGGAGACAATGTTGTAACAATGARACTACTATTGTTACTGTTGTAACAATGAGACTACTATTATGCTCTCCTTGATCTTAGTTTTTTGGACTAGTGTTTTTTAGCTCTTTCTGAACTGGGGAGAATGAGTTTATGCAGGGATATGAGACTGCTTGTGCTCCAGAAGAAATTGTAACTGGTAGATAGACCAGATAAGTTTATACTTTTCAACCAAGAGCTTCTATGTCCTTGTTGAGTGCTAGAAAGAGTGGCTGGTCTTCCAAAAATTGAATGTTTTTTTCTTCTTCTTTTGTGGGTTWAAGTGGTATTAAGCCTCATTTGTATTCAGGATTCTGTAGTTGTTTTATGTCCAGAATTACGCCTAATTCATAAGTGCATTGAACAAGGGAGAGAATGCCTTGGTTTAGGTTCCTGTTGAAATACAGCTGGGTGTAAACATGTTCTTTGTTTTGGACATGTACAACAGCAGAAACCTAGGTCTCTAGACACCTAGGGGGAAAAAACCTTCACGATTTAGTACATGGTTTCATTATTATGCTTACAGGTGAAATCTTAGTCAAGGGACCAAGGGTCTATCATTCCTTTTTAAAGGCACAAATGTAATATTCTTAGAATTGTTAGTTAGAATAGGTGTAAATTCTGGTACCAGAATAAAGATAAAAATTTAGTTTTGGTTTCTAGAAGTGAACAGGTCAATGTAAATGTTTTGCTTGAATGCCAGAAAACGAAGGGAGACTCATTGAACATAGTTTATCAAATACTACAGTGTTGGTATGTATTCTGAGCATAGGCAGTGTGTGTAGCCAATTGTAAAGCAATTCTTGGACATAGAGAATTGTTTAATGCTACATAGCTTCAAGGTGAACTTTCACACTATATTGTTTTTTCTCTTTTATGTGAAAATGTTTCTGGTTTAATCTTTCTTCAACTGGGCATGAAATACAGGTGCTGCTTAGTGATCTTCTGTCGAAGGGAGGAATGCAATGTGTTGAAACACAAACATTGCCTATGGCTTGATTATTTTAGCCTAAAACCTAAGAAAGAGGAAAGTAGCTTGTTGAATGCTATTTCTTGCTTAGAGTGAATGATAATTATAAGGGATAAAAGATTACTGGTGGAAATATTTATGGATCTTTATAACTAATAAGAATTTAGTTTTAAATGTCTATGTGAAGTGTTGCTGTGCAGTTTATCAAGGTACAGATATGGTAGTATTTTTCTCCTTTATGTTATCTAAACTTTTGTGTAGAATTCCCCTTGCATGGATGAATAAGAAGGTGAGTAGTTAAAATCCTTTGACTGGTATTGGTGAAAACATTTCATCAAGTGTATGTCATCAATACCCATGCATTGATAAGTTCTAATGTCTCTCAAAAATTTCTCCTTTGTTCAGCTATTTAAACGCCGAAATGTTTCTCTCCCGGGAAATGAGGAATCTATGGTAGAAAGCCCAATTCAGGATCCTGATGTCAGCTCTACTGTACCTATTCCAGAGGTAAATAGTTTAAAGTGTGTTTAGAATGTTATCTCTTAGTGTGCATAGTACTACACATAAAAAATTCTGCTTGCATTTTTAGGAAGAAGTTATTACAGTAGATATGGTGCAGATGATATTTTCGGATGATCCTGATCAACAACTCACAGCAACTCAGAAATTCAGAAAATTGCTATCTAAAGGTAGGTAAACATTGCCTGTTTTTTTTCTATTTGCTTCCTTCTGTGTTACTATGAATTATACTTAAAGGCAGTTAACCTTTAGTTATGTTTTATTTTAAAATAGAGCTTGCAGAAATTTCTGTTTATAAAGAAACTGTGCCGTATCTCTTCTGACTTAATGGCTAAATACGGAAATCTTCATTATTTTAATGTTAAGTCTTTCAGACAAAGTGAAAAAACAAGGATGTTTTGATTGAGGTGTCCAGGGCAGTAACAAACTGCACACTAACATACTTAGAGTAATTGTTGCAGTGATTCAGCTTCTCATTCTCATTCTGAACTCAAGGGGAAAAAACTCAATGGCTGGCAAAGAACTGAAGCTTGTTTTTGTTGGGACTGTAAAACATGAAATCTTACATTCAGGCTGGTGTGTGTATAGCATGRTTGGTAAAGGTGTTCTTGGTGTTTTAAAGTAATAACTGGTGATAATRGATAAAGTAATATCCAGCTTTCTACCAACCTAAGCTATTGGTTGAAGGAGCAGTGTTTTGTGATGTGTTACTAAGATGCCAATGGGTAACAGTATGTGTTACTGTTTTTATATGTAATAGGATTTTTACTAAACTGTAGCACTTCATAGAATAGTTCCTGAAGTCTTCTCAAGTGRAAAGTTTGTAACTCCTTCATTTGAAAATAAAGAGATTGAATGAAATTATGATAAGAACTACAAACCATATTCATGTTTTGTGTCATACTGAAAAAGTAATTTATTTGGTCTTTTTACACAGATGCTATGTTTGTTTTTATTCCTAGAGCCTAATCCACCTATAGATGAAGTCATACAAAAACCAGGAGTAGTACAGAGATTTGTGAAATTTCTAGAGAGGAGTGAAAATTACACTCTGCAAGTGAGTTTGGCTAGCACTGATTGGGGGTTTGGAATGGCATTAGAAGTTTCCAAAAGAGCTTTGGAAGGCACATTTGGTGGGGGTTTTAGTAACTAAATATAATTATTTTTCACCACTGAAGCCATATGTTTTCATTATTGCTGCTAAAAATGTGACTCAACTTTGTGAATTTCATAGTAGTCTTTAGGGTCATGTATTCWGCTGGACAAAAACTTGAGTGTTTAAAGCAGGAGGTGTTCAAGAGGATTTAAGGAGTGGTATATTAAGATCATAGCAATGCTGTGTGAGCAGAATCTGTCTTGTTAGTGTTGAGTATACTGTAGTACTTTTCAGATGACGTCTTAGAAAATAAAAAAAAATACGGGAACCTGAAAGGGTTGTTTGCAATCCTTTTAGAAAATCTTTGAGAAGTATCTAATCAAGAGTAGGAGAAACTAGTTCTGTCTATTCTCCCATGGGAATAGCACTTGGGCCTTATGGACATTCATACTGGAAAAATTAACTTAAAATTGAGTAAACAAAATACATTTGTACTAGTTAATAGTGATTTGAAATCTTTCTTAATGCTGTAAGACAAAACCTAAAAATAATGTAGCCACTGAAGGCTCTTGCTAAATAGARATTTGGTCAGTGCCCAGTATTTTATTGTATAGAGAGCACTCTAATAGTAACTGCTCTTCAGTGGAAAGGAAAAAAAGTTGGAAAATTAACCTTTGAAATTCTTATGCCAAACTTCATGTCATGATTTTAAGTTTTACTGCTGAGTGGTTTAATATGGCTGCCTTTGTGTTCCTCAACAGTTTGAAGCAGCTTGGGCTTTGACAAACATAGCATCTGGAACTTTCTTACATACCAAAGTTGTAATTGAAACTGGAGCGGTTCCCATTTTTATTAAGTTGCTTAGTTCAGAGCATGAAGATGTACAGGAGCAGGTAACTATCTTCTTGAGGGGTTTTATAACTATTTAAAATTCATTTATGAATGTTGTCTTCAGGGTGTGGGGTTAGAGAGGCSTTGAGCCCTGTTTGCCTAGTAGCTAGTTGATCTGCTTCCAGGAAGATAAAAATTTATTGTCACTGTATTATTTCCCTAATAGATTTTTTTTTTTCTCTATTCTATGATATTTGCTGTAATAAATATAGATTATCTGTAAAAGTTGATTTGCAAGGATGTATAAATTCACTTGGATGCTTTGCTTTTGAAGGCAGTGTGGGCTCTTGGGAACATTGCTGGTGATAATGCAGAATGTAGAGACTTTGTTTTGAACTGTGGAATATTGCCACCTCTCTTGGAGTAAGTATTGTAAGCTAATACTGTAATACGTTGTATATATATAGATAAATGTAAACTTCAACTTAGAATTTACTTGAAAAGAACATAGATTTTTTTAAAATTGAGAATCCTAATGMTATAATAAAAAATGAGCAGTCTAATGATGTTTTTGATTACATGAGCTTCATGAATATCTTTAATTATTAGTCCATGATTGGGAGCTTTTCAGTGTTTGCAAAAGAAGAGAAGTGTAATTTCACAAGTATGAAATTCGTGYATTGTGCAAACTCTGTGTTGCCAGATGTATGGATGTATAAGGTGCGAGACATGATTTAGTTCCCGCTTGTATTTGTATGATTCCATCTGCCTGGGCAATRGGCAGTTATCCCACCTTTGTCCAGTAGCTCCAAGCTCTTGTCTTCCTATTTATCCATTTGCTTGTTGAGATGAGCCGACAGAGTAGCTGTTAAATGGGGTGTGTTCCACKAGAAGATTTCTCTTCACTAGGAATATTATTCAAGCGTTTCCTGTGTGATTACCATTGTGTTTTAATTACAGGGATGATGAATTTGTACAAAAAAAATGTTCAGTTTATTACCTCTTAAAGCAATAAAATTAYTTATAGCATTTGTAAAATACTTAGAACAGCAGATTACCTTCACCAAGGGTTTAAAGAATTAACATTTTAGACATTTTGGTATGTATGTGAAAGAGAGCCTGATTTTTCAGGTGTTGAATCTTTTAGGCTCTGTTTGGCAAAAACAGAAGTAATTGAATTAATTTTTTTTTAAGAACCTCAAAGTTATAACTGTTTTATGGAACTATTTTTTATTATTATTAATTGCATTCTCTGAATGAAAACATCAGAGTTAATTCTAAGAAGGGTTGCATCTTCTAACCCCTTCTAAAGACCCTCAGAAAAGTTTATTTAAATRATTTTTCATATAAGCAATCATTTACTTTGCATGCATGTAAGTTATTTGCGRACGAGACATCCATGCAAAATAATCTGCTTAGATTCAGTTAATTTTAAGAAAATAGTTGCAGCATGTAAGCTATGAAGAGAAATAAACTAATGACCAATATTAGAATTTCTGTTCCTGATGTTCTGTTGGTAACAATAGACATAGAATTTCCTAAATTTTAATCAGTAATTACTTTCTTCATTGTTGTTGTCTCTGTTTTACAGATTGTTAACAAATTCAAATCGTCTTACGACGACTAGAAATGCAGTCTGGGCTCTCTCAAATCTTTGTAGAGGAAAGAACCCACCTCCAGACTTCAGTAAGGTAAAACAAAGTAGTAATTTCAAGAAATCAGTAAGCTAAACCGSAGTAATGTTTGTAATACTTTGTAACCAACAGAATCTTTGCATATRGACATATATTTTATGTTTTTAATATCATAATACAGTCTTGTCCATCAGTTTTATCTGTGAAAAATCATYTACTTGGGCACCTATCAGCAATAAAATCACATCACGTAAAAACTTGAGACTATAGTCTGATGCAAATAGTCATACACTGGTGTGAAGTGATGGATCAATTATGCGATCAGCACTAAACCATTTGGGGCTGTGTTTTCTCTAGAACTGTTGTAGAGAATGCAAGTTACAGGTGAAGCTTCCTCAGTTTTCTTTTTGTTCTGTGATTGTGAGTGCATGCTGCATGAATAAATTTGAGTTTCCTGCTCTGTCAGATGCAGTTAAATCAGACTATGATGACAGAGAGAGCCTATATGCTCTCCCCTTTTTTTTCTTCTCTCTACAACGTGGCTATAAAGATTGTAGAGACTAGTAGGAGTTTCAGCTTCTTATTTTCAAAACAAAATTAATTTCTGGTGAGGTTAATGACTTTAAAAATAGAAATAGCAGTTGGACACGTAACAGGGGCTGAATTGGTATAACCCTTGTAAGGTAAAGAATTAAATTCTACAAAGAATATGAAATTCCCAGGCTGTATAGCAGAAATCTGTCAGGTTCCAAATGGTCTAGTTAAGATGCTCTCATTCATTTGGCTCTGTATGGAAGCTATGGAGTTTAAGGCCAGAGGGTACAGTGGCAAGGAGAACTGAAATGAGACATTGCTTGTTCCTCCATTCAGTGAATATTGGTTGGGTGCTCTGTGAGTGGCTCCAAGTTGGTTATTACAAATAACTGCCAGTACTTCTACAAAGCCAGCAATAAAAAAACCCTTTATTACTTTGAGACTCTTTCTTCCTGAAGGATTAAAAAGTGTCAGTAATTCCTGATCATCTGATTACCTGTAAAAGCAGATGGTTTGTTTCAGCTGTTCAGTTTGTTTAAGCTGAAMAATTATGTACTTAATACAGTATCTCAATAAATATGCTGTGAATCAGAATTTATCCAATTTGCTGGTTTGAATTGGGTATCTAGTTTAATTAGAAAGTGTTCCACCTGGGTCCTCATTCGTTAATGACCTCGTGTACCCGAGAAGTAAATAGTTTTGCACATTTATGCCTTTGCAGAGTGTTCTCTGAAACTTGAGAAGGATGGAACACCTAATTTTATGCAATATTTTTCTTTAACCTAGGTTGCTCCTTGCTTAAATGTTTTATCAAGACTGTTGTTTAGCAGTGATCCGGATGTATTAGCAGATGCTTGCTGGGCCCTCTCTTACCTTTCAGATGGTCCCGATGATAAAATTCAAGCTGTTATTGATTCTGGAGTGTGTCGAAGATTGGTAGAGCTGCTTATGTAAGTGATCTTTTCACCAAATAAATGTCTTACAGTACTGTTAATATTAAAATAGAGCTGTGTTTTTTCACCTGAAATCTTAATTAATTTTTGTAAAAAAATGATGAACATGAATTCAGTCTGAAATCTTTAAGCTGCTTGCTAGGTTGCTGAGCTCCTGGAATTATTCCTGACATTGACAGTGAAAAAACGTTTTCTCCAAAGTATTCCTTTTTATTCTTTAAATTTTAATGTGGGATTTCCTATACATAAAKAAATAGAAAGGTGAAGACTGAAGACTAATCTAGAATGGTAAATTATGTATATTCTTTAATTTCACTGTTCTATTTTCCATTCTAGGACATGTAATTGCTTTACAGACTGTTCTTGGACTCAGTGAAGTCCAGAGGCAGGCTAGAGGCACCTTTGAACTGTTCTGATATATTTGGGTTATGGTTCATTATTTTCCTGGAAAGGGAGACTAAATCCCTGTGTTCACATGGGACTGCAGGGTAGGTCAGGGACAGTAGTTCCCAGCACTAACAGCTCAGCGTAGTTCCCTTTGAAAAGCTAATTTTTTATAGCTGTCAGGAGAGGGTAAGGTTCCTCTTCCATGGAAGCTCTAGGACAGCTGAGTTATTTCTTTCCCTCACACATCAGGCAGCTGAATATGGACTTCATGTACTSACTTCTAGGATTATTGACTTACAAAAGGGGGAATTTCACTTACACAACCTTCTAAGCTTTAATATACACCTCATAACACCCCCTCTGTTTCTGCGGGTATTGAATGGCACATGTCCCAGCATTGTGTTTAATAATACTTGAGCTGGCCAAAATGGATCTGCTGGACAGATTACTCTAAGTTGTGTTGTGTCATAGAGGTGCCTGGTCTTTGAATCASCAATTCAGTTGTGGGGTTGCAGTTGGCAAATTTGGCTAAACAGGGGGAAAGTGCAGTAAGTAATACAGTGCTTCAATAACTACAAATTTAGCACCTGAAGTTAACCATTGTTTGCTGAAAATGCAAATATACTTTAACACTTGGTAATATCAAGCAATATAATATTTGTCTCCAGGCATAATGATTACAAGGTGGTATCCCCTGCATTAAGAGCAGTTGGAAATATTGTTACTGGGGATGATATCCAAACACAGGTAAGACTAGTTGATTTAAGAAAAATTATTTCACAAGACAGGATTTTGTAAAAACTTTGACAAAATACATGTCCGGAACCGGTATCTGCATACATCACTGAAAGAGGCTTTGTAGTGATCTATGTTGTTGATTTGACAATTCAGGCTGCTGTTTTAAACATTAAATTAATGCAAGAATCAACTTTTTTTTTTTTTTGTACAGCATTGTCKGTAGTGGATTGCTTCATTTCTGTATGGTACTTTGACTTGCTTCTCATTCTTGTTTTTTCCCCTTTCTAACAGGGGGTTCAATTATTTATTATGGTTCTTCTTTTTTGAGACTAAAAGGCAGTCAAGGTTTTCAGTTCTAAGCTGTGCTTATACTTGGCTTGTCCATGAATTTGTGTGTGATGGTCTTACTGATGCAATTTATATTAAAGATTTGTTTTATTAATTTTAGGCAATGGAATTAATTTTGAAGCAATGCAGAAAATAGCAAGATAGGTCCTACTTTAAAAAGAATTGTGCCTAAAAGGCTGACAGAACTAATGTAGAGAGAGCATAAGGGGAAGTGTTAATTGCCTAATTTGTGAGCTGTAGAGGAGGGTATTTTGCTAAGGAATTAAATAGAAAACTTTATCTCTTAAAAAATTAACAAATAACCATACAAATTAGATGAATACTTATCAGTTATTTTGACTTACTCATATTTTAGCATTAAGCAGCCTTACTTAGTCTTGCTGTTGTCAGTCTTTTGGCCTGAACTTAATTGAAGGAAGATTCTTTCAAATTGCTGGATTATCTGGTTAGATGCTACAGCAGTGAACACTTTAATTTTGCAGGATGTTATCTATGAYACTCTGTATAATAAAAATGTTTTGCAAAATCTTTTGAAGTCCTCTGTAAAATGCTTCTATATATTTTTATATATATGTATTTTGTGTAAGGCTATATATATGTAATTGTAAAACCCACTTTCAATTTTTGAATTATTCTAGGTGATTCTAAACTGCTCTGCATTACCTTGTCTCTTGCACTTGCTTAGTAGTCCCAAGGAATCTATTAGAAAAGAAGCATGCTGGACTGTTTCTAATATAACTGCAGGAAACAGAGCTCAGATTCAGGTAAAGCCTGGGAATTTGTTATTCTGTTGATTTTGTTTTCATTTTACTCTTTTACTTGATTTTCCTTCACAAGGAGTTGTAAATAGATACTGCATTGACTCTGGGTTTTTCGTTTTAGTCTACCTGTCTATAATTTTACCTAACCTCAATGTCTTCTTGTAAATTTTGAAAGATTGTTTGAGATAAAACTTTCACAGTTTGTACTATGAATTTGTCCAGTGAAAAGTGAACCAGTTTGGATATGCTGAACATTTCACTTGGATAAAAAAACAGCATGATGTCATCGGTGATGAGTTCTTCATCCTAACTATTGTTCCAGATGTCCAGAGCTAACTAAAAAAATGTTCTGATTGATAAAAATGAAAATTCTGATCCAACATAGATATTTTAATATTTTTTTTCCCATTCTACTGCAGTCAAAGATTAAGTTTACTTCTTGATGTAAATTAAAACATGTAATAAAGTTTCTGATTACAGACATGGTCTCTCTGTAGAGACACAGACCTCAATAAAAGGGAAAATTTTGTTYCAAGACTTGATCTTCAGTTCAAAAACTCAGGATGTGTTGTATGATTTTTAAATGGGTCAATCCAGTAAGCTGTGCTGTGCCCACCAGAAAYAGAGAAATAAAAAACCCAAGGTATGCTGATGCCTGCTGCAGTGCATTGTTGGAATAGTTTTGAATTTCAGTTTAGCATTTCTAGTTTATATGGCACCTTTTATACAGAATATTCTTTGCTTTGGTGTCAGCAGGCATCACTAACTCTTGTAGTTAAAGTTGTTAATGTTCTGAAATCTTAAGTAATTATTGTTAAATGTTACAATTTCATCTCCCAGGCTGTCATAGATGCAAATATTTTTCCAATATTGATTGAAATCCTCCAAAAAGCTGAATTTCGCACCAGAAAAGAAGCAGCATGGGCCATAACTAATGCAACATCAGGAGGAACCCCTGAACAGATCAGGTAAGTTTSTGTATGTTACTATTTTCTCTCCCTAAGGATCATTTCTGCATTTTAATCTTAACAGTCATAGCAACAAAATCCTAAACGTAGCCTCAATTTTTTAAAACTCAGTGCAAGAACTAAATGTAGAAATTCAGAAAAATCAGAGAAGTACATGCATAATCATTACTGCTTTGTTTCAGTGGTGTTGCACCTAAAGTTTTCACGGGCTTGTCTTCCAGAGCTGATATTACATAGTCAAACACAATTGGAGCTGTTGATGACCAGTTTCAGTGTCTGAAAATGGAAAACTTTGTGGGGGGGGGTTGTTTAGAAAACTTGTGCAGTGGGATTGTACATTTATGGACAGACTTGAGGGATTTTAATGGTTTCTTCATGTATTTTAAACKCCCTATCAGTATTATTTTAAAGCAGATATCTCAACTCCTTTTTCAGAACTGAGTTTGATTAAAATTTTGCTGTCAGTAGCTATGTGCTGCAAAGATAGGACTTTYGTGAATTGCTCAAATAAAATACTCTCTGGTTTATCTGAATACTGTCAGAACAATGATCACTTTGAATCAGTATCTGATAAATTGATTTATAAATTATTGTATTATTTGAAAGCCAGAACTGAAAGTGATGTGATCACTTTTCCAGCATATTTGGGAGATCTGTTGCAATAAGTCCATGCTTATTTATTTAAARTGTAAGTAACCCTGGTTTTCTTATAACCACTGTTAGCAGAGCTAARGAAAGTCTGTTCGTTTTTCTTAATTTTGATTTAATTGCTTATATAATGTAACATTTTAAAATCTAGTATTTAAAAAATAAATTTTAATATGATGTATTCAAATAGTAAATGTGCATATAATATCATAACAATAGGTTCTTATCAAAAATACAGTTATGTTATTGGTGTCAGAAGTTTTAATCCTCTTGATGTCCTCAAAGTATTTCTGTCTAACTGCAGGATAGTTTTAAACCACTGAATTAAACTATATTTAGGCAAACATTKCTGTCTTCGTTTACTTACATACTAGAAGCAAGGACACAGATAATGACTCGCCACAGTTCATACACAATTTTTTTCAAAATTGGAAAAAGAAATGGGATACTCAGAATCTTGTCTTTACATTTACGGTTGCATCCTTCTTTTCATAGTAGGTGTTGCTATTATCTTAAAAAACTGCTAGCGTGGACYATGTTAGCACAGAGTAGTGTCCTGTGTTCTTATATGTATCTTAATGTGTTTGCTTGATATTTTTACCACTACAAAATTTTAACTGCCTGAGAAAAGAACTTCCTGCTAAATTTTTTTCTCTTATTTTCAGTTAAACACACCTGAAGTTTATTAGCAAAAAGAAGTTAAAAATACTATAGATTTCCCATTCCAATTAGGTATATACACATTCAWTTTTTTGTATTGGAGTAAGTTGTAATATTTAGTTTCGTTTGGGCTAAATTTCTCTTTGGGTTGTTGCATGTTCTTGAAAAGTACCTATAGCAGTAGACAGGTATGTCAGAATAAATGTGCTRGATTATCAATTCTTCTTTTTGCGTTCCTCTGTTTTTATTCTGTTATAAAGGTATTTGGTAGCACTGGGTTGTACCAAGCCTCTTTGTGATCTCCTGACTGTGATGGATTCAAAAATAGTACAGGTGGCTTTAAATGGACTTGAAAATATTCTGCGTCTTGGAGAGCAAGAATCAAAGCAAAATGGAATTGGCATTAATCCTTATTGTGCCCTCATAGAGGAAGCATATGGTAAGAAAATACTTCTTGTAACACTTGTATACTTGATTGCCTTATTCTAGCCTATAGAAACAAAACCATTGAGAATCATTTTGAAATTTGCAGGTAAGTTTTACTTTATTTATGCTTGGAGTAATTCTTATATTATCATAGATTAAGTAATGTAACATGGTAGGGAGGAGTGGTTAAATRCAGAAAATGTCTGGGTGTTTATCTGCAGTTGGTTTGTGAAATGTCCCTCTAGAGAAGCATTTGCAGAAGGGTTTAACGGCTGTCCTAGTCTAGTGCAGCCATGCTTTGCATAAGTTTATCAGCCATCCCTAAATATGGTTTTAATTAATTTAATATGTAGTCCGGTCTAATACAGTTTCATTACCAACAGGGTTTCTAAGATCAGGGATTTTTTAATTGATCCCAAAGCTGGAGCACTTTTTAATATAGTAAATACCTGTAATAGCAAAATCAACTTCAGATCATAAAACTAAGTAAGTTTTTACTTTYAGTAAAAAAGTTTTAGTTTAGTTTCTTATAGAGGTTCTTGAATTAAGCCACTATATAAAGGCATACTATGAAAACTAATTTGTGGAATCTCATGAGTGGATGCTTTTGCTTTAACAAAATTAGTGTTACAGTTGGCTTATAATGAAACTGGCATTCTTTATGGAGAGTTATCTTTTATGTAGCTCTGWCAAAACAAAATTGGCAAACATTTGTATTTCAGAGACTGCTCGTAACAGTTCTAATTGACCACATTRTATCTGATTAGATGGTACTAACTTTGCTGTAAATCAGTCTTTAAATGTGAATTTCCTTTTACAGAGTTTAATTTCTTTAATCAAGTGCATTCTTRAAGAATTTTGCAATTAAATGTGTAAGAGGAATAAGTACTGAAGACTCTCTAGGTTCTCTTTTTTCCATTAGCTGTATAGTTTCAAGTAAGGAAAAGAGCTGATTATATCACCCTCATTGCTTTGACTGCTGCAGTCACCAGAAGGGTTCATAAGAGCTCTTTCTAATCCAGTKTAAGTGAAAACTACATTATCTTAAAAAGCTGAAGTTTTGTATCAAGCTAACTGACCACCTAGCACTTAACCTCAGCTCTGTTGGCTGAATTATGTCCTCTAGCTTGCAAAATGGTAAGCTTTTTGAAAGATAATCTCTTCTTTCAAATTTAATTGTAAGATTTAAAAATACCAGATTGTGCCCAGTGACGACTCCATGAGTGGAGATTGAATTTAGGATTGGGGAATACAGAAAGTGTAGAAGAAAAGGAATTGGAATATTAAATTGAAATCCTTCTAGGATAGTTTTAAAATTAGTTTGGACAGCAGAAAATGAAGACTAGAAATACATGGGCTAGGAAATAAAGAACCAGTGATATCAAATTAATTGATGTGATTTGGGATTGCATTTTTTTTGTCTTAAGAAGTACCCCTATACTATAAGCTCTTTCCATTTGAATTCATCATTCATTTAAGCAACTAGATTTTTGAAAATTTTCTATTTTGACTTTAGGACTTGATAAAATTGAATTTCTTCAGAGGCATGAAAACCAAGAGATCTACCAAAAGGCTTTTGAACTCATAGAACATTATTTTGGTGTTGAAGAAGAGGACTCTAATATTGCACCTCAGGTGGATGAAAGTCAGCAGCAGTTTGTGTTTCAACAGCAGGAGGCTCCAATGGAGGGGTTCCAGCTCTAAACTACTGAATGAATACAAGCATAAAATTTAAACACGCGTACGGTTTGGGTTTTTTTTTTCTCAGTGGTCTTTTCTTTATGGCCAAAGTTAGAGGAAAAGCTGAATATGTTTTGCAGAAATAGATGAAGAAGCAGCTCATGCACTTTTATATATTGTGTTAGAGACAACTGTTCTCTGTTTTGTATTTGTGTTCTKCATTATCTCTCATGTACAGAAAATAACTGTGAGTAATCATGTCTAAAAGCATTAAATGTGATTTAACAGGAACTGTTTAGCTAAGTCTTGGTAGGATTTTAGGTAGTAGTTCTGAATTTTTCATGTAGTCTCAAACTTCATATCAAGCAATACAGTTACTGACAGTTGGATTTTTGGCAGTAGGCTTGACTTGCCCAGTCTCTATCAAATCTACCTCTTGTATTGAAGCAGAAACATTGCTTCAGAACTAAGGCATGAAATAAAGATGAGCTTGTAAGAAGCTGAATTGGAATGTGAAAAATATTTATTTAAATTGTGGAACTTTTGTGCATTACTTTACAATACACTGTTGGAATTTATTTATAAAATGTATTTAAAGACAAAATAGATATACATATATAGTGCTAATTACCTAATATAATATTGAATATATTAAAAAGTTTTCTCCTAATTATGTGGGAAGAAGACTATTTCAGAGGTTTTCAAATTGGAATCAGCAGAGACCTTGCTGGTCATTTGATGTTGGCTCTGTAATGAAAGCTGCTAAATGGCATTACAAGTCAGCCACAACTGCAGTACTTTGTAGTGGAAGCAGCCACTGCAGTTACCACAAGAAAGCTGCAATTAGGAATGACAGAGGATGATTTGCAGAAATCACTGTGCTGATGTTTTACAACTGTCTTCTGTCAAGATGTGGTAATACCAGTTTAGAAACATTGCARTGTTTGCCTTTTAGTACAATAGCTTCTTAGTTTAGACAGTAGGTGTTGTTTTTTGACCAAGTATGCTACTGCCACTTAGGTTAATGAATTTGGTTTGCTTTTGGTGAGACAATAGAAATACTGCAGTGAAGAATGAACAGTGAATCACTCCAGTTGAAGGAAAAGTTTGTTGTACTGTAAATAGCATTAAGTATGTGGACACCAAAACTAACTAGAAGTTATTGTCATCTAAATATTTAGGCTCTACAATATCTAGTGTTTGCTTTTAAACACTAAAAGTAATAGAATTCTGAAATTTACGTTAACAGTTTTGAGTACAGAAAAGTGTATGCTCTGCTTTGACTTGCTTATAAGTAGTGTTTCTGGTGTAGTAGTAGTATATCTCATTTGGAGAAATTAATACTTTGGGTTAACTCTGAAATATTGCTGTTTTTTATTACCTGTAATTAATGTATTAACATCAAACTCCTGGGTTAAGTGAAATCTGTGACATATGAAAGCATTTCATGCTTCATAAAAAGCTGCAATTTTAACTTCAAATCACTTACCCATGGCACTGTGCTTGTCACTAAACAATATTTTAATGCACTGAAAAATACAGGTTAAAGGTGGTATCATTTACAGTACCATTTTATATTTAGAATTTTTTTTACATGCAAGTTAAGATTCTAAGATGTTTCACTTTGATGTTAAAGCAATATATTCTATATTGTAATTGAATGTGGGACTTGAAGTGGATTTTCTAAAATTAATGGTCAGTTTTGACTAAGATGTAACTGGGAGGGAAGCAACCTCCCTTTGAAGTCTTTTTAGTGGAAGATAGAAGTGTAAGAAGTGTATATAGGAGTGCTGTTACTTTATGAACTCTGAATAATGAGATATTTTAGCAAATGACACTTTAAACCTAGATTTGTACAGCATACAACAGTTTTGAATCGCGTGATAATATTGAGTACAGCTGCCAAATTTTCATATAATGTTATGTGATTGTACTTATGCCCTTTATACTCTCATAGTTTTAGGTTTTCATACACCAACCTTCATTCTTTCCTGTGGTCTCCCCACTCCCCATCTGTCAAAGAACAGGGTAACAGTCATGAAAATCTACCAAGATTACTAGCAAATGCTGAATTTCAGTGTTCTAGTGTAAGAAAATTATTCAGGTAACAGGGTATTCCTTTGTTTCTAACAACCTTGTTTTGATAATAACCAGCTGTGCCTGCTTTTTATTTGGAGAACCCTGTAAAACTACATTTATAAACCTCTCTTATTTAAACCAAATCTGAAGTGTGAAAATCTTAATTGAAAGACTTGAAAATGAAGAGGGGACGTTGCAAGTTTTATATTTGTTTTGAAAGAATGTCATCAGTGTGGATATATTATTCTGTCTATGTGGATGGTTAGTGACTGCACTTTATGCATTTAGACAAACTATATTTCATGCCTCTGACACATTTAAATGGAATGATTTAAAAGGGAACTAATAATAGATGGACACATGAACAATGAAAATCCTTATTTAAACTCAACATTTGGTTTACCCTGATATCRTTAAAAATTAATAATGAAAATTCTTTAAAGGATATATATACAGGATCGCCTCTCCTATTTTATCACTGGGTTTATAGCATATTTTGTTAAAAGCACATAAATGAACAAAATAAAACCAGAGATTATGACTTAAGGTCAGCTCCAGTGTACTCATTTGCAGGTTAGGGGCATGATTATGATGATGTTACCTAAACAGATGAAACCAGTATGGAGAGAAAAACAAAAGAAAACTGATATGAAAATTTCTACAAGCTTGGCATTTTATATGTAATCTGAAGTGCCCCAGCAGTTAAAAYATAGGGGTTGGGTTTAATTAAAAGGGTACCATTTGTTCTGCTTAAATGTGAATACTAACTAGCTAATCTATGCAACTATGCAGAGCATAAGATTTTTTTAATTAGTTCCCTCCTCTTGATAACACTGAATCATATCTAATTTTTTTGTCATTGCACTTTCGTCTGAGGACTGGTTCATAGAGCTTTTTAATTTTCTAGTATTTGCTTTACACACTTGCTAGCAGCAATCAGAAAATAGTAATAATGGTGACACAGACATGTTAGCTGTAGAACAAGTTTGCAACTGGAAACTATTTATTGTTGGGCCTGTCTTTAAAAAAATAGTAAAGATGCACTATTATCTTTCCTCCATGGTTAATTCTCAGTTGGTTTAAATTTATTAAATTGTACAACTGAGGGTTTTCRTAATAGGTCTGAAAATTGATGTGTGGACTTAAACTGTGACCTCAAGAATTTACTGAAATCTGGAATGACAAATTCCAGTTATGGGACAATGTCTTCATACAATGTGTGGAAACTAAATTAACTGCATTAACTTCAGATAGAAATAGTGCATCTTTAAATCCAGGCCAAAGGCCCATTGCTGTAACAGAACACATATAAGTAGTATGCAATATTATGTAATGTTTAATCTCCAAATACCATACAGAAACAAATAAAACCTATTTTACAGATGTTTATTGTATTTATTTAGTGATTCAATAAGTGTGGCTTCTTAAAGCTAAAAAATGCAAATATCATTTTGAATACAGCATTGATGCAGCTGAGTTCAACCTGGTAGATTTGTGCACTGAAAGATTATGCACTGTCACCAGATTGAAACATTTTGGGTTTAAATGTTTTGTGATTAACCAAAGATAYCTGATATTCTTGGGAAACTACCTCATCTCCTTGAAAAAAAAATTACTGCATTTAATCATATGCAAAACATTCTAACTAATTTTAATTATATGCAACAAGTACCATATCTCCCTAATAAAAGAGACCCTCCCTTTCTTTTTGTGGTGCTGTAGCTGCCACAGCGTGTGCRTATTACAGTTGTGTATTTAGGGGTGAAACTAATTCCTCTCAGCAACAGTTAATTTTGCTCCTCCGAGGACATTCAGCATTTCAGGTGAAGTTACTTTGTCTTCGACTCTGCGGCCAGTGCAGCCTCCTTCCTCCACTTGGCCTTCTTTGCCAAGTTTAAGCTTGTTAAGGACTCGTGACGTGCTGCAGCCTGAGGAATTAACAGTGTAGGAGTAAGGATGTGCCCAGGGAAAGCTACCCAACCTTGGGAATGGGCAACAACCACTTAAGTGACAGAGACTAAGTTAGCTAAAAGTTGGGCAGCTGTAAGCTGCTGCTCTTGGTTTAGGTTTGTCTTTCCACAGAATTCCATTATTAAAAGTATGCTACAATGCCATACTCACCTTCTTAGCTGAAGCAATCACTGCAAAACAGGCAATAATTGAGAGCCCAATCATGATGTAACAAGCTTTCACTCGAGCTTTGTTTCTTGCCTTGTCTAGCATCTCTGGCCTGCAATTACAGTTGTTGAATTGAGTCATTACAAAACAACAAAGTATCTCTTCAACGCGGTGCAGACACGGCATCACAATTAAAAATAAGTACAGAATTAGCTTCTGAAACAAGCATCTTCAACTTGCTGCGGTTAGTTATGTATCAGCTATTTTCTGATTCTAATCCGTTTCCCATGGAAGGGTAACATTTAATGGATTTTGACTGTTCTGGGGTTTTTTAAGTTGGAAAAAAAATTGCTCAGGCAATAAATGTTTGCATTTCAATGCTTGGGGTAAATACACTGGAAATCATGTCTTAAGGTCCAAACTTAGTGAAAATTAAGGGAGGTTATCCACTTAGAACAGATGGYGAAGTATGGTGTCAGACGAATGGAGTAAAAGTAACTCCATTTAATTCAAAATTAACTTTAGAAATCCGTTAGTGTCATATCTAACCTATTTGGATGGTGTTCTGTGGCCGAAGGACTTGGATTGTTGATTAAAAGTTTGTACTGCTACCAGTTAGAGGTTTTAGTTCTTTATTAAAGCAGCATTCTGACATAGAGTGGACAGCTGATGTCAGCCACTACACTATTACAGGAGTGCACACCTGAACAAGAGCACTACAGGATTATTTTTACTGGTTATCGTAGGCAAAAGTAGTGAAAACCACTGCCCTCTGTGTGGCAGTAAGTGGTGCAAAAGAGGTATTTCATAGCCCAGCAATCTGTCTTGGTGCTGCTCCCATTTCCTTCTTCCACTCTTCTGAGCTGGTGGCATGGCCCTGAGAACCAGCAGTACAGGAAATCATGAAAATTGTCCCAAAACATTCTTTTAATGTCCCAAAAACATTCATCTTTTTCCACATCAGACATTATACTTGGGACTACAGTTTTTAAGATGTTCGTAATAATAACCGGCTGTGCACAATTTTCCTTTCATAATTCATCGTGGGAATGTTTTATATATTTGTAAGATATAAGTACATGTTTTATATGTATGTATAAACCCACAACTCTATGTGTAAAAAGTATAGTTGYATAAAGAATTAATTCTGTGTTCTAAGTAAAAGTGGTGTAATGTTCTCTTTCCTCCAAAGCACCTTTAGCTTCATTCTGAAGAGTAAYGTGGTGGGATGGGGCAGAGSTGGGGATTTTACAGTGGATGTCCTGCCCATGAAAACCTGCACCAAGGCTGRGGGTTGCTGTGCTTGGCTCTAAGGTTCAGCCTGGTGGAAGAGGACAAGTCCTGTGAGTGGCAGTGCTGTGACACCCACGTGCTGACACCTTGCCAGCCCACGCAGGAGCGCAGTGTGCACGCTCTGATTCTCGCAGGTGATTGACAACGCCTGCAGTTCTAAGGAACTGCTTCTGGTTTGTACAATGATACAAATCATCTTCAAACCAAACCGCACATCAGACTGGCAYGTAAGATCATAAATCCAATAATCCATTTGTAACAACAAAAGCAAAACCATAAATGTTATTAGTCTGACGTATTAGCCTAATTATGTTTCACAGAACACTAATTGAAACTCCTCYGAAGCAGATTTTCACTTTCTCCCTGCTTTCTGCATCTGCTTTAAGGAAAACAGACCTTACAGTGTTCTTCCCTAATTGCACATTAAGGCCTTTGCTGTTCAATCCTTAATCAAGCCTCTAAGTAAATCTCTGCTGAAGTCAGGAACAGCTCTTAAAAAAAAAAAAAAAAAAAAAAAAAAAAAAAAAAAAAAAAAAAAAAAAAAAACAAAAACAAAAAAAACCCACAAACCAAAAACACAAAAAAAACCCCAAAAAAACAACAAGGCAACCACAACAATCTTGGATAAAGACTGCAGATCTGTCTCATAATACAAACTAGCTAGAGCAGTTAGACTGTGGCCACAGGTAACAACACCTTGCAACTCTTTTTTAAACAGGAGTTAAAACGGTGCCACAGTCCAGCTTCAATGTCTCACMATTAACCACTTCTAGCATATCACTATTTAGTGTTTTAGAGTTCTAAAAAGACTTCACTTTCAGAAAACACCAAGTGGTGACACTCACCTGCCAGGCCAAAAAGAAGTGATTTTTGTGCATGTATGTGTACGACTSGAAAATGCAACGACTGAATAGCATTCCCAGCTTCTGAGACATGTCTGAACCTTTCTCTAGAGGAAGATGGTGAAATTAACAGGGCGCTAGAGAGGTTAGACCTGAAAGCCACTGTTCAGCTCAACCAACACCAGTGAAACTGTCAGGAACCAAGAACAGGCAGGATACACCTGTTGCTTTACACAGCTCTGCACACTCTTTATTCTCAATGTGTCACCCAAGACAGGGACATACCATGATGATAAGAAGTAGTGACCTGGAGAGCTGACCAACACAGTATGTACCATCCTAAGAAAAGGCAGCAATTAGCGTTAGAGGGGTTTCAGGCTTTTTACTGACTGACTCCCTTAGGGGTTGCAAATTTCCAGCAAGTCAGAGAACTGTGGAGTCCATGTGGTTTGSRTGGGAAGGAACCTTCAAAGATCATCTAGTCCACTGGGTCAGCAAGAATGGGAGGCTATGACTATGTCAAGAATCTGGTTTTCCTTGATGGGTGATGCTCATTACCTCCTTCCCTATTTCTCCTCAAATTCTATAATCAAAAATAATTTTTTGTATGCAATCAGTGACAGGTCCCTTTGAACATTTTATGAGAGCTATAAACAGAAAATRTTGTTTACCAATAACATCCTTCTCTGCACATTAGGAATTAGCAAAACAAACAAGCCAGTACATAAATGTAACCAAGGCTGTCTACTCAGATGGATCCAGTTCTTAATCCCAGGCTCTAGGGACTCCAGCAAGGAACATTTTCTCATCTTAACCTCTAACCAGGACAGGAAATTCTCTTGCCCTCTAATTTGTTTCCAAGTCTCAGTGTTGTAAAACCGACCGTTTTAAACTCTGTGGAAAAAGTTTAAATTTTCCACAGGATCAGGATCACACTACTGCTTTCCCTTCAGCTCCATGTTACCCTTGAACAAGGCAGCACACTTACGGGATTCTCAGAGGAATCTCTTCTTCTGTCTTGAAACGTCCAGTCCAGAGCAGGATTTTTTTGTCAAAGTTCGAAGGTTTGTAACTTGCAACCACTCTGTGAGCCTGCTCAGCTTAAAGATTAGGAAAAAAAAAACCCTTTGTAAACCGTGATTTACGGGTGAATTATGACTGATAGTAACGGGAGGAAGGGAAAACCCCTGCCCATCCTGGTCTGGAAGAGCAATTTAGGGATTCGCCCTCCAAGTTTCGGCTGCGCGGTGTCTGGAATACCCCCGGAYGCAGCGAGCGTTCCTGCGGGTCCGGTTCCACCTCCCCACCGCCCTCGGGTGTGGGTACCCAAGCCAGCAGGAGAGCTGTCGGGACCCCCGAGCTGCGGAGCCGCCGTCGGGCCGCCGCACCGAGCATCCCAGCCCCTCTCCATTGCGGTCCCGACCCCGTCCCGCCGCTCCCTTCCCACCCCTCGGMGGGCAGCCCCTTACCGCGGCTGCTGCCCGGGCTCCGGGCGGGCTCCCCGCCGGCAGCGGCTCCCCGGGGCGCGGGCGGGCGGAGCGGAGCGGCGGACAGCAGCCGTCCCGGGCGGAGGAGCGCCGGCAGCATGGCGAGGGGGGCGAGGATGGCGAGGAGCGGCGGGACCCTCTGCCGCGGAGAGACCTTCTACTCCGGCAGCACCCTCTGCCTCGGAGACACCTTCTACTCCGGCAGGACCCTCTGCCTCGGAGAGACCTTCTACTCCAGCCGGAGCCTCTGGCTTGGTCGGACCCTCTGCCGCAGCGGGAGCGGCCCCGGCCCCACCCCGCCCTGCCCCGCCCCGCTGGACCCTTCCAGCCGCGCTCGGGCGAGAGGCGAGGCGAGGCGGGACGGCCGCAGGCGCCCGACGGGGAGCTGTCCTCCGGAAAAGGCATCCCACTCACCTACCGCACTCACGGATTGCAACTCTAGTGCGGGCAGGTCGGTGTCCAAGACAAAACTCGGCTAAAGGAACAGACGCKGTAGTTCAGCTTCATGTTAGGACGTGGACCTGCTGGAGCGAGTCCTGAGCAGGGCAGCAAAGATGACCCGAGGGCTGGCGCACCTCTTCCTTCAAGACAAGGTGAGAGAGCTGGGGCTGTTCAGCCTGRAGAAGAGAAGGTCCCAGGGAGACCTTASAGCACCTTCCAGGGTCTAAAGGGGRCCCACAAGARTAACKCTTTTACAAGGGATGTAGTGATTCCTATACCCCTCTTACAAGGAGTAGCAGCTTTTAACTGAGTCAGGATGGGTTTACATTAGGAAGAAATTCTTTYCCATYARGTTGGTGAGACACTGGYRCAGGTTGCTCAGAGAAGTGGATGCCTGGAAGATTGGATGGGGCTTTGAGCAACTGGTCTRGTGGAAGGTGTCTCTGGCCATGGCAACTAGATGATCTTTARGGTCCCTTCCAACACAAACCATTTTATGATTCTGCGCAGAGTATAAGTTCTGTGACAAAGACCTTCCCACATCCATGTTTCTGTTATTTAACAGAATAAGTTAAAGAAGGGTTAAACATACTGATTCTCATCATATGCTTTTACATTTTCTTCAGTTGAAAAGTTTTTTGGTTTTTCCTTTCACATCCTGGACACAGTAAGATTTTATTGAAAAACAAAACAAAACAAATGCTTGAAAAAAATATTCAGAAAAGCACGGCACAGAAAATATTCAGCACAGAATACATATTTACAAAGTAACAGCCTGTGTCAGCATGATATTCATGACAGTCTCAACTGAATTGTGTCTGATGCACCACGCAGTGGAAGATTTTACATGCTTCACCAAAGCCAGAATGGCTGCCGATGAGCAGAGGAAGTCTTGCTCCCCAGGGAAGGATCATCCATGGAACAGTTTAAATCCTGAACTCAGTGCGACGGCACATAGGAGGAGTTTTGAACAGTTTTTAGCCAAAACCTCCAGCTCTCTTCTTTTCAGAAGGAGAGCATATAACAAAAGGGAAGAGATGCACCTCTTCACTCTCTCTCACACACTCTGTGCTCTCTTTCAGATTGTTGTCAAGGTGATGAAGACACATCGATAGAAATTACCTAGAGGTAAAGTATCACCTTTGCTCAAAGAGAGTGGCATGGTGTCAAGCAGGGCTCCTTGTCCCTGAAGACATGGCTGGGAAGGGTAGAAAGAGTCAGCACATCTGGGCTGGGCTGCTCAGCATCATGCATTGTTATGAGCAGCATCCCAAACACYGYTATTAGCTGCCGCTCAYSATGGTCACCCACACATTTAGGGTTYCTGTAGTTCCAGTGGCCATCAGCAGAGCTGCTRGGAGGAAACCTGGAGTTCATGTAGTTTCCAGCCAAAGAACTGTTCTAAAGATTGTGGGCAGTTGAGAGTCATCTACACAGCCAGAGCTACTGAAATCTTGAGGAAATCATGCCCTGGAGGCCTTCAAACACTTGGTGGCCTTCATAGCCTTCATTGCACATGAGGATATTGTACATTGTATGATAGTGGCTGCAGATGCATCATTTAGCATTATTAAAATGACTGATATAAGCTCCAAAAAGGTTAAATAATGTATACATCCAGATTAGCCTCCTTTCTGTCCTCAACAAACTGCATTTTCCTATTTGATTTCTCCATGCACAGCACTGTATTTGGAGAAATTTGTTCTCTCTATTGCTCTCAGAAATGGAAAATGTGCCTGTGATATGTTAGTGTTTTGAGAATTGGTTTCAGGATCTTTCCAAAGTAAGCAAGAAGAGTGTGCTCTGAGCCAGAAAAAAAGAGCTGGTCCCTTTGGCCTCACATGGCCTGACCTATAGGCCACAGCTCTGGGAGCACCAGGATAAGACTTTGCTATGACTCTGGAAGGTGTTTCCTGTTCTGTGCTCTGGGGATGAAAATCTGTTTCAGGCTCCTCTAATGGCCCCACGGCTGGTAATGGAAACAGATTGCTGGAATGCTTACTGCTCTGGGCAGGTGAATGTGCACAAATGCTCCTTTAGAATAATGAACTCCTAATTTAAGCTTTTCCATATGCCCTGTATAGGGCAGCACAATCCCTTCTGTTCTACCTACATACAACCACTTGCTTCTTGCAGACAAGGCATTTAAAATGTAACACATCTTGGTAAAATGTTTCTTTTTTGCTGCCAAGTCGTGCTTGCAAATCTGTTACATCCGCTGCGCTCCACCATTGATTATTCTTTGCACAGAAAGAGTAACCAGAGAATTAGATGTAGTACATAGGACTCCTTTGAAATTCTGCCATATGTGATGTCTTTCCTTAAAAATACCTCAGGAGAGACCTTCACTGTGCTGTCACCAGGCCCTAAGACACTTTCCTGATTGTCCTGCAGGAAGAATGTCCTACCACACACAGCTTTCAGTCTAAAGGATGTTTCCAAGAAGCAGACTGAGGTCTGCAGTGGAAACACCTTACAGATATGTGCATTGCTGGTGTTCAAGGCTTCTGTTTAAGGAAATTAAGTAAGCAAACTCGGTTTTAAATAACAATATGGCTTTAATCATTCCTTCTCATATAGCTTCAAGGCATGCTACACTCAACACTTTTGAAAACAGTAAATACAGGTATGACATTTGAGCCAAATTAGCTTTTCCAACCATCTGATTGCTGACAGTCGTGCAATGTACACTTCACTTCTCTCTTTTAGGAAGAGACTTCTTGGTGTGTTGGCAGGAAAACTGTRGGCATTTTAACCTCATTGTACATAACCTCATATGCAGAAAAGTACTTGCAGCAACTGAAGTATAAACAACATTCAACATATAAATACATACATATATAACACTTCATTCCTCCAATCAGCAACAGAACATAGGTAATTACAGAAGTCCATATGTGAATTGCACTCTTGCCATTCAAATGACTTTCAAATATCTTCACAGGTACTCAATATCAAGGATTTTAGTATTATTTCACAGTAACATGGCACAGAACTTAAAACAGCAAAGTTTCTATGCTCTGGGCTTTATGAACATGGAAAAGTATTTTCCTGTTCCTTTACTGACAACGTAGCTCTGCTGTTTAGGATCTGAAAAAGCTGGGTGGTACTGCTACCCTGACAGGAAAATTCCTCCTCTGAACGTGCCCTTTGCCTCTCATACAGAAGGCACAGCACAGATGTGCTCGTGGAGCTTCAGAGCACAGACTCATTCAGGGCAGATCATGCCAGGTCTTCCTTGTGCTATTTCTGTGTATTGTGATGATGCATTGTCATGTTCTTAYTGAAAATCACATTTTTTTTAATATTTATCAAACCCCCTAAATTTTCCAGGATGCACTCATGCAGATACTGGTCATTACATTATTTATGCTAATGAGAGGAATCAATTAAGTTTTGACATTACACATTGACTTTATGCTCTCAAGTAAGAGGACACCTGGGGCTCATTCTCCTTGTGCATCAGAGGAGGTTCATGAGGTGAATCAGTGTGTTTCTTCTGARTATGGGGAAAAAAGGCAGATGAACATATGTGTAACTGCAGAACTCCAGAAAAATTCTCCAATTTTTAATACATCTGTCTCTAGTTCACTACCATGCTGGTAAACACAAGGAATCTTAATGGTTACTACAGCACTGTCTGGAATAAGGTGTGCAATTTTAGGGAGGAAAAAAAAGATTCACTGATACCAGATGAAAAGAGCTACTTTTGGAAGTTCAGAAGAATGAAAAGCCTATCTTAAAAGTGGAGACTAAGAGACTGTTGTTTATCTTGGCAAACAAAGGCTGGGACAAGGTTTTCTTTGATCTGTAAAATGGGGCCAGATGAGAAGAAGAGCTCCTTAAACAACTGGGCATCAAAGAGGCAAGAGAAGTGGAGAAACTCGTGTGGTCCCACTAACATGACTGAGAGAAATAATAAYTTTGTGGTGTTTCTGCCTCACTTGAGGAAGGGATGTTGCAGAAGAGGTTCCCAAAATCTGTGCGGGCRGGCTGGGGAAGGAAGGGAGCTGCTGAAGGGACTGCACATCACGGGGCTTGCAGGGGCAAGGGATGGACTCTGTGAGCCAGGAAAGCCTTTCAGATCTGGTATTGGATAACTGCCTGAGTACAGGAGAGAAGGTGGTTTCACATGGCCTGCTCTCCTCGGGGATACCAAAAGCAAAGAAATCTGAAAGAGAAATGGCTCCCTAGAATGGCTTTTTATCTTCCAGTAGTTTAACTCTGGCCAGTCATATGCTGGAGACTCTTTTTCTGACCACAGTCCTTGCAGAATTTTTAGGAAGAAYTTTATCTTTTATTAGTGGCTGCCCAGGCACTTGGAAATGGCAGTTTCCATTCACAGAGTTCTCAGTTTTACACGAGTCTGTGACAGTAGCTCGGAGGCTGGAAGATTTTGAATCCAAAGAAACCTGACTGACAGCAACACTGCCTGCACTCTTAGAAGAGTAAGTGTAAACCATTTTGAGAAAGGCAGATTTTGTGTTTGTTTCTTGCTTGTAAATGATGATATAGCATTTTGGAAGGAAAGTGCAGCAGAGGATTCCATAATTGGATATTAAAACTACGATGATTTCCACTGCTGGCAAGTAYTTGCCAAATGTAGTCGCATAGACAGGGATGAACACAATCCATGCTATAAAGTAGATGAGCATGCCAAAAGTGATGAATTTAGCTTCATTGTAGTTCTCTGGCAACTTCCTACCTTTAAAGGCAAATATAAAGCAAATAAAGGCTAGGGCAGCGATGTAGCCCAACATAATCCCAAAAGCTACAATAGATCCCTCATTGCACTCCAGAATTATTGACCTTGGGATTGAGAAATTTTGATTTACAAAAGGTGTCCKAAATATTAGCCAGAAGGTGCAAATGATAACTTGAATTCCAGTGCAGGTGACCACAGTGGTAATAGGTTTATACATGCATTTCAGGAAATTTTGAAGCTTGGGATCAAAGCTGAAAGCTAGTAAAATTTTTAGTGACTTTATTAAAATACATGAAATGCAGAGCGTAAAACTTATGCCAAAGAGTGCTTGCCTAGTCTTACATTTGAATTCTGTGGGTATGTCTATGAAGAAGACAGTGCTTAAAAAAATTAAGAAGTGGCTGAAGAGAATAATATAGCAGACAGTCAGACCGCCAGACGCCTTTACGACTGGAGTGTCCAAGTTTTTGGTAAATATTACAGAAATCGATAAAACCAACACAACTCCAAAAGCAGAGAGGAGGAGGAGGAAAACRGCAAACCAGTCAGTCCAGGCAAGGAAATAGATTGTCTTTCTGTAGCATGTGGTGCTGTTGATGGGAGCCCAGTAGGTTTTATTGTTACAKGGATAGCAGTAATCCATATCTGGAAGCAGAAAAAAAAGGAAGATGGCTTAGAAACACGAAGTTAATAAACTGCAAAGTGGGTTGTAGGGACTTGAGGTACAGGAGCAATGTGGGAAGGGATGCTAAAGGGAGATGGGTCTGACTGTGTCTGAGTCCTGCTGCCGCTGTCCAGCTGGAGGAGCTGCAGGGCTGCGGTGGCTGCGGTGGCAGAGGCACAAGGAGCAAAGGACAAATGTCGGGAGCCAGCGGGGAGCAAACCTTGCCTGCAGCCAGGAGGGAAAATGGCCAGGGTTCTAAAACTGCCTTGGTCATCAATGACCAAATAAAYGTGACCTGGCCGGAGCTCTGGAGGAACAACCTTTAATTGAAACCTGACTCCAGAGTAACCAATTCTCTTGCAAAAATTTGAACTGTTTTTCTTTCGTTTGGTTATTTTAACAAGAAAACACCCCAACAYTCTCTTTACAGGTAGCTTTTAAAATACAATAGCAAGAACAAGTATTGCTTTATGTAATGATTTGAAAGGTATTTTTGTTTTGCAATTCCTATCCCCTGATATGGAAAAATTTTACAATTAATTGAAAAAGAAGGTAACATTTACTTTCCTTCTGCACTCAGGATATTAAAAAGTACATGCTGACTTAATTTTCTTAATTCCATCTCTCTTCTCCGCATTTAATTTTCCCCTTTTTTGCTTAAACCCATGAATGAACCAGTGGTAAGGTATACATCASATTTGATACTAGAAAATGCTACTGTACAGTTATATCAAATTACACAGTACTCYGTGGTAAGATACAAAATGTGCTGCTAAGAAAAATACACAAGTCTTGAACTTCATAGATTCATAGGCTTGTAGAATGGTTTGGTTTGGAAGGGACTTTCCAAGACCATCTAGTTCCAGCTCCCCTGCCAGGAGGAGGACAGGACACCTTCCACTACACCAGGTTGCTCAAAGCTCCATCCAACGTCCTTGAACACTTCYAAGAATGGGGCATCCATAACAACTTCTCTGGGCAACCTGTTCCAGTGCCTCAGCACCCTAAAGTCAAGAAATGGTTCCTTACTGGACTGGGTGTACTATGGAAARRGAGGGARGAAAGGCTCTGCTTAATGAGAGTCMATCTCRCTGACAAATGAGTCAGAATTTCCATCCTAGCAAAGGGTARTGTTAGACAGCTGGACAATCCAATTGCTTTAAATTTGGCCTTTTAAGAAGCATTTATACTAAGTTTTATGGGAAACTGAGCATAAGCAAATATTTAAGTCCCATTCCAAAATTTAAYCCAAGGTTGTCTAGGCTTATTATAKTCAAACAAAACAATTGCATTGACCACAATTMTTTACCTGTTTGATTGCTGTAATGGTTTTCAGGGCAGTAAACRCACTCATAGCAGCATGTGTGTGGACTTTCTGTAACCTTTTTCACCTGGCCTGGCCTGCAGTGCTGGGAGCATGTTGACTGAACCTTCTGCAGTGCACARAGGGAAAAAAAAGATCATCAGCTCAGGCACAGCTAATTACAAAGGAACATTAATACAAACCTCCAGAAATTTTGTAATTTGTTTTTACTTTTTGGTATCATATATATTTTAAGGAAATCCAAAAATTATTTTGAAAAACGACATTGTAGGATCCATATTTCTTGTATTTTCTCCACAGTCAATGAGCAATAGAATGGGGCATTATTTACCTGATAAATTTTTGGCGGGGCCTGAGTGCCAATCACTGAATTTGTATGTACCTAGATGAAAGTCTTCCATTCAGCTTTGAACCTGAATTTAGTTAGCAGAGGATCTGCTTCAAAGAATGCCCGGAAGCAACTGATGGGGAATTTAAGTGAGCTGCTTCACAAACAAGATCCTGAAATCCTGCTCAGCTGCTCTGAGCCCAGGAGGAATTGTCCAGGCCACCCACTACTCCTGTCTACATCAATGCTGGGGCACCACATACTCACATTGCTGACCCCTGCTTTAACAGGAGTAAATAAACAACAAAACCTTTTTTTTTTTTCTTTTTTTTTTTTTTTTTAAATAATAAAGTCAACACATCTAAATCTGAATATAAAAAGCAAATGAGGTGGTACATAAGAAAGGACATTTTATACGCTATCAATTTTTTATTTTAAAATCCCTTTGTAGGATTCTGTAATAGCATCCTTAGGACAGACATAACTAATAGCATTCTGGAGAATAAATAAATTTTAAATCACTGAGCCTGCTCACAGGCTAACCTCCATCTCAGGGTTCATGAAAAGGGGTTGAATAAACTCAGAAAGGATTCTTAACTTTTAAAGGAGAACATTAAACCACATGAGAGATTTCTAGCTGACAAACGCTTCAGTTACAAATGCTGGAGAAGTAATCGTATGAAACAAATCTCATACATTATGTCAACAAATTAAAAGTTACCTTTAAAGCCAGAAAATCCTTTTTTTTCTCTTCATCCGCAAAGATAAAGCCACCTTTGTCTGCATCATATTCTGCCATAGTGGTGATTGCCATGTGGCCATCAATTTCTTTCCAAAGAAGGACATCATAACTGGTGCTCATATCTCCATTGGAGTCAAACTTGACTTCCTTACCTTCATCAATGACTACAACTTTTTTAAGTTCTTCAAGGAGCTGCACATAAGCATAAGGAACCAYAACATATACCAGTATCATGTCAGTGTGACAAACTGAGTAGTTTAAAATATGTATGATAACATCAAGTTAAAAAAATGGTTTTAGGACTAAGAGGGATATCAAAATTTAAAATAATTTTTGTTTACAGAATTAAATTACACAGACAATCCTGCTGACCTTTAAAGTCTATTAATAAAAAAGTCATGATTTCTTACACCAATTCAATGTGTACAGATTCTGATATTAGTATTTTTTTCCAGCCTTGAAAATTTTGGTATGATATTCGGAGAGAAAATATTTTTGCTTGCAGGAACTAAGAGTCTTTTGGCCCTCCCCTTCTTGTACAGAACAGTGATGGGGGGTGCTCCTGTTGTTACTTTATTGTCAGAGTTGATCTGGGCAACATTTGCTTCAACAGTAAATTCCCCATCATGTCTGGAAGTGTCTGGCTGTGACTCTGACTGAAATTGTGTATGGCAAGGTGAGAACCAGAACTGTTAAATGAACAATACATGCCAATTTGCTCAGATGGAGAGATCAATGGCACAACAGCAATAAACAGCAAGGCCTATGATAGGTCATAGGAAATACCAAAACAAAGATGCTTTGATATGGCAACTGTCCAGCTTCATATTGCAATCCATTCTGTTCAACAGAGAAAAATTTCTGCCTCCCTCATCACAAACAGATGAAAAATGTCTGTATGAATCTAGAAAAGGACAGGACAAAGCACATGCAGCACACTCCCAGCTCACTGGGAGATCATAGAAGGATTCCCATTAGCTATYGTGGTTCTTAATCGAAGAAAAGGCTTTATTATTTAGCAGGCCTAGTGRTTTTTGGCAACAGTAATAACTGACAAGAAAAAGAATTCAATGTTTGGGGAAAGGCTGAGTTCAAATTTGTTTGAAAAGCATGTTCTTACATGGGTCCATTTGTGATATTCATAGAATTTAACAAATATGCTGACAGGTATAATACCTCCATGGGTTTTGTCAAATTTATGTAACATCCAGTATATATAATCTGGTGGTTTTTTCATGTACACTATAATTTTTTTGAGGATTAATAAAATTTGTGAAGAACCAGTATTTTTCTAACCAATATTATTTATTTTTATCTGGATACTGCATAGTTGTGTAGAGCTGAATAGGACTTTTTTTGATTGTATATACTCAGAGTAGTAATTTAATCTTTCTGTTCTCCGCTTTCCCAATTTCTCCAACAATATGAGAACACCAGAGCTTTTTGAATAATCTTGAGCTTCAGACAGAAGGGGCTAATATTTAGCAACATTTTGGTGTTACTGGTTATTATTTTGTAAAGTCTGTAAAGCCAATTACTCTATTGTTTCCCTGTATATGAAGATATGCTATATGGATTATTTGGGTCCTAAATCTTTTCTGTATATATATATATATATATATATATATATATATCCCTTCCTAGAGGGTTCAATTTCTGTGCAGAAGAAACATGTTATGAGCACATCACAGGGGAAATAATAATCTCTTTCACTTCTCTTCATGACTGATTAACAGCTTAAAAGGAGTTTTAATTAGGGTGGTTTGGGATTTAGTTCAGCGATGATGTAAATGTAGTTACATAAAKCTGCATTCCTACATAGCAGTCCTGAATTTGTCCCATTAGCTTTTAGTAATTCATGTAGGAGTCTGATTATTACAGGGTTATTGGTTGGTGTTTTTTTTTTTTTTTTTTCAAATCCCATATCTTGGTTTGACCTGCCCTGACCTAGGATAAGAGGTCAGAGCAAGCCAGAGTGCTTCAGCAGTTGTTTGACTTTTAAATGAACATTTGTTTAATCCTCTGAGTAAAAGTGTGTAAAAGTGAATAGTCCTGAGCAGATTCTTGGGTAAAAGGTCAGGTCAGGTTTACTTGCCTGATTTTTCCTCTTTTTTTCCCACCCAGCAGATAGTGATAAAAAAAACCTCACTCATCTTAAAGATCATGTCTAATTTCCCTACCAGTCACTTCAGTATAAGTGGAATAATGTATTGCATTTTCAGTTTCAAGTAAAGATCATTCGAGAGGAAAATACTTGAATTAAGACAAAACTGATACAATGGTGAGAGAAAGAGAGAGAGAGAGAGAGAGAGAGAAAGATTGAAATTCCTTGGTGAATGCTCCTATTCTGCAGAGTCCCCATATTTAGAGAGCACTCATGATGTGTATTACTGTGATTTACAGCAACAGCACCAGCCACTAGTAGTTGAATAGCTGATAAGTCAGCTGGAGATTGACTGTACATTTTATTTTATCCTACAGAGTAGCTAACAAGATGTTCCAGCAAGGAGCCTACAGACAGAAACCTCCAAAGCTGGTGCCTGCTCTACATGCTCTTTGAAAGTGATGGGGGAAGTGTTAGGGTAGCTGCACATCAGTTCTGTACCTGTAGAGTCAGAGTCACATGTTTACAGGCACTGTTATTGCACCCATGAAGGAGGAGATGGTGGTTATACATTTACCACCACCTTTTAGCCCTCTGTATGTGAAATGCAATAATCATTCTCTATCTACAGCARAACACATCCATGGCTCAGCACCAGGAGCTTCTACATTTAATGTGCCGAAGAAAAGGAGAATAAACTGGAAAGTGGGATGTAGTYCCATCACTGTAGCTGATCCTGCTGCTCTAGCACATACTCTGTGATTTCAGTAGGTGAAGAAAAGCAGAAAAAGAAATTCAGTCATTTAATAAATGGACCAAGCCTTTATCTCCAGGAGTATGGGAACAAAAATGATCATAAAGTTAGGCAGAAAGAATGAGACCAGAAAGAACCAACATCGTACCTCCCAGGGAGTGAAGGCAGAGGGATCCTTGCAGTCTCTGTCTTTGCATTGCCTTTTGATGGCGTGAGCTATGGCRTAGACCGCAAGCATAGTGCTATGGATAAATCCCGGTTCAATGTTAGCATTCAAAAAATCATCTCTCCAGATCTGATGTTTRCTCTCATCATTTTCCAAGAGATCATCCTGGGACTGGTTTGAGATGCATGTTTGAAAATCATGRTATTCCAGGTGTGCACAGACTGACAAAAGCGTAATATATTCACGTAAAAACTTGTTGTTTTCAGTGGGCTTTTCATGGAGGTTTCTCAGAAACTCTTGGAATGAGGAGATGYCTCCACTTTTAAATCCAAATCCCACAACAGTTCCCAGCTGTCTGATGTTGGGAATTGTACTGATCTTGACTGCAGCTGACCAGTTGTCACTTGCAATCCAAATTTTTTTAACATTCCTCTCAATTGCCTTCTTGAATAGTTTGAGCACATGGAACTGTCTCATAAATACAACAATAACATTTACTCTTTTTTCCTTGACAATCTTCTCAATTGCACGATCAACTTTGGTGTGAAAGGTGCTGTCAGAGAGGTAGGCTGGCAGCATTTCTTTAAAAGCTATGCAAACATTGTTCGCCATAGCCTGGACCCCAAAGCTCTCCAGAGCRAACCGCCCATTGTCATCATCAGTGGCTATCACTCCAATCCAGTTCCACCCCGATTCACARATCAAGCGGGTCATTGCTCTTGTCTGATGAAAATCACTGGGAATAGTCCTGAAGAAAGAAGGAAACCTGATTTTGTCACTGAGGATTTCAGCTGATGATGCAGGACTGACCTAGGAAGAGTGAACAATTCAATTATGGATGCGGTCCCCTCCAAAGGATGCCAAGAGATCCACAGCTGCCACGATTTCTTTTTCTTCCCACCTGACCCAGGCTCTCTCCTCCTGTGAGTGACAAGCTGCAGCCAAATGGGGAAAATTCTCTCTCCCTGCTCTTAGGATGCAGACTCATGCCCAGTACCAGTAACACCTTTTTTTTTTTTTTTTTTCCACTCTCTTCCAAATAATTCAGCAAAGGCCATGAGCAAATCCTTTCAAAATGGGTATGACAGTTATGATAGTTTAAAGATTTTGGTTTACTCTGTTCAGGTACCGTCAACATGCTCTTCACAACAGTATTYAAAACATTGACTATTTTTTGAGTGTCCATTCAAATTGCTARCACTCTTATAATTTGTAGTATTCTKCTATCACTGAGTGTGTTAGTATGGTTCACTTATACATTTTTTTTCCTCTCCAAGATTTAATTACTAYATTTCAAAATGATCATTAAATCTGTTGGAACAACCTCACAGAAAAAAAACAAACCAGTAACCAATACTACAGAATGCTTTAATTCTTTCATACAAAAGATTTATTATCTTTTTCTTGTGAATGTAGCTAGAAAAACATAAATAGAATATTGCTATTAAATCTCTCAAATCTTAATAATTTTTAATTCTTTTGTGGGAACTTTTTTCCCCTATATTGTTTGACAGTTCTTAAAAAGTAAATCTAAGCTTTTCAAGATGAGAGTCACTTGTCTGGAGRGGATATCAAGTATTACTAGGTCAGAACATTGTAGATGCTGTTGATAAGAAAAATCTGTTGGGTCCCATTTTACATCTATGCCTTAATGCAGATTTTTTTTTTTTAGTCACTTGCCTTTTGATTATGTTCAAGTGTGACATTTTAGTTTCATACTTACTACAGCTCCTGTGGTGGCGTTGGAGGTCAGAATTACTTCCTACCATTGCAGAGGAGAAGATTCAGTTAGAAGTTATCTTTAGTTCAGATTTATGCCTTTTCCATGTATTTGGCTACTGTGTTGCTACTTTGCAGGGTTAATTTATATCAATTGCCAAAACCAAAGTRYCGGACARGATGGTGTGGRAGWGAATCTGCTTCTTCCTTGTTGGTTYTGGCCTTGACCCCAACTCTTTCAGAAAGTTGAAAATAGGAACGTAAACACTGGCCTAAGCACAATTGTGGGACTGTACTTGTCCTAGAGAGGTCAAAAATAGGGAAGGATGCTTTGGGAAGGAAAAGTGTGGATCTAAACTGTTGTATTCTTTCTCTTCTACAATTGTTTGAAGCGTAACAGGAGTAAATCTTTGTTTTAGAGCAATTTTCCGGACACAGCAGCTGCAATTTTGCTGCCTGAACAAAGTCTTTTAGTGTCATCCAAGGCACACTTGAGTACCAGGACTGACTAAAGGCACTGCCAGGCTGACAAGAGCCCAGCATCACCCTAAAAGATCACTTGGATAAATGTGCCTCGGGCATATAAAATATCCCTTATTGCCTTTKTTTGGGGAAGCAAATCAAGCCCTCCACTTGGAGCTGAAGCCCACTGCCCTGATATCCTTAGGCTGAACCAAGTCCTGCCCTGTAGTAAATGGCTTTTGCAATTCCTATGGTCAGAACAACACCTTTATTCTAAGCAGGGTGAAGTTGAACCTCTGTCCAAATGAAAATTACTCCCTCAAACCTACCTGTGGGATTAATTGCAAAGCCAACAGCCTTGAAACTGCCATCGAAACCTCCGAGTAGCTGTCTCCAATGACTGCCTTGACTCTYGGGATGTAGTCTGAGTAGTTACACTTGAACTCTACAGCATCCTCAGARGAATTGAATTTAGACAGAAATCTCAGAGCAGATGCCATGGCTTTTGTAACTTCTGCACATGTGTCATAGATTTCATAGCCCAGAGTTACTCCTGATAAGAGTGTTGAGTTGTTGATGGTTTCAATAGCATGTATCATTGCAAGKGTCTGAAGAAAAACTTGAATTTCAAAGCTGTCAGGAGACACAGAASGTATTTTTAGAAAATCATTGTTGGAAGCAAGTTTGAAGCAAAGTATTTAAAAAAAAATGTATTTACTTTCACTGAAAGTGTGAAGCAAAGAAAAGGAAGTACTAAATATTTCAGAATAGAATGAAATATTTCAGTGGTCAAGGTCTCTAGTGCTTGCATTGGTGTTTCTAAAATACTCTTTAGACCAGATGAAGTTAGCACTGCTATTTCCCCTTATCTCCAGTGAATGTCAGAGCAGATGATTAATCAGAATGGAGCTACAACAAAATGTGTGCAATATAACCAACCTTCCTCTCAGACAAATTTCTCTAAAGATTACGAATCTTGACAACTAAATTAAATCTCCGATGGTCCTGAGATAATTTATGTCTCCATAGATAAATAATGGAAGACAGACAAAATTATCAGCTTAATCAATAAATCCAGATGGACACCTGCATACCTAGCTGATTATTAAATTCAAATGTGGGATTAAGTTGCAAAATCCAAATAAAATTTGTGGATTTGCATCTGTATTAATTTTTTTTATTAAATTGCATATTTGGAATTTCTGGACTTATGAAAAGTTTATTCACCAGGTTTCCTTTTCTTGCATTCCAGAAAAATGCATGTTTCAAGTACAGTAGGATTTGGAGCCAACAAAAACAGATATTCTGATGCATAGAATGCATACATGTTGAGAAGCTTATATGTAATCTATCCCACAACAAAAAAATCAATAATTCAAAGTGTAATAATTATAGTAATTACAAAAATAACTACAATGTAATCAGCAAGGTCGATCACAGATTACAGCTGAACTGCCTGAGAGATGGGAGACAGACTTTACTATGGGCTTAGGTAAAATGGAATAGTCTGCCTGTGTTCAAATCATGTCAGTTCAGCTTCATAACAAATAATGGATAGCTGCCAGCAGAGTCCTTCAGARCTATAGCAAATTAACATGAGCACAGAAATCAGATGATAGCACAAACCTCCAAGGCTATTTGATAATCTGTGAAGATTGAAATAGGTTCCAATGCTCATTCTCTGCCCCAGGCAGCCATGGTATTTTTTATTGTAACTTTGCCATAGTTACTGTCATCCAATATTAATTTACATGAAGTTTATGTGATGTCCAAGGAATTTTTAAAGACTAAGCAAAGCAAGAGCACCAGAATTAGTTGACCTGAATGTAAGAGCTTCATGCCCAAAGTCASTGCTCTCTTCTTTGCTGTATGTATAATCGCCAGTATTACTCACCCAGCACAATTCTGAATTACTGGCTTGATGGGATCTTCCTCTGGATGCAGCATTTCACTGTGAACTGCRAACAAGCCTCCAATAACAATGTCCCCCGGAGAACTGGCACCCACGAAGTCGTCAGCATTCTGGCAGGAGAAAGCGATGTCTGTGCTGATCACAAAGCAGGGGATCAAAAAGATAACAAATGCCATGTTTCTGTTTTGCTCCCTCACTCCCAGATTTGAATCAAGCTGCAGTGCCAACAAGGGCTCCTGTGTCATCTGTAAAGAGCAGCAAAGGACAAAGGCTGCACTCAAAAGTTGGTCACACCTCATAAGGTGCTTGTATTTGCCTCACTGGCCAAGGCTATTTTATTGAAGGTACTAAAGCAGTGCTGTCACATAAAACATGAGAGTGCAGGGGTGTGAGATTCGAGAGGGAGGGAGAAACATAAGTGAAATTTAAAAGGAAATGTTGTACATTAAATCTCTTTGCTGTGTTCAAAGTTTATGATACCTTATCTGAAACATGTGGCAAATATTTTGGTATAAATTTGAGCTTGTTTTGAATACTTTCCAACTGAGTACAGGGTGCAAAGAAGCACTCATGTAATATAGTAGTAGTGACACTGCTGTGACAATWTTTTTGACCAGGGTCTGGTCCAAAGAAGGCTAAAATGAAAAAGCCCCTGTCACAGCATKCTTCATATCAGATTCTGGTTCAAAAATCCCAACCCAAAACTACCAAAAGGCTGCTYTTCTCTCTCCCTTTTCTGTGTGTTTTAAAATCCTTGTATAAAAATTGTTTGGATAAGTTAATATTACTGGTTCTGAGGCACATGTCCTAGGGACTTCAGTAGGTTTTGGATCAAGTTCTGTAATTACAAACCAGGCCAAGTCTGCTGCTGGCTAATSTGATAAACACAGAACAGTGGGAAATAATAACATCAGCTGTAGTTTTTGCTTTTTTCCTCTTCTGACTGAGGACACTAGCGCACGAACAGTAGTTCCTGTGCTGTGGGAGGAATGGGAAGTGGYTGTTCTCACCACCACCATTCCCTTCAGATTCACAGGAATCAGATGTGTGCCAGAAGGGAACTAGGGGAAAAGAGAAGCAGAAGCTGGACTCTCAGCTTTCCTAAACCCCAACCTTAAACATYAAAGTGAAACTCCTTAGGACAGAAACATGACTTATGCTAATAAACAATACCAATTCTTGTGAGTGTCACAGATTTGACAATAATCCCTCTCTGTTCCTGACATTGGTTTATTTCTCTGTTTTATTATAATGGCTTCTTCAGATTTTTCTGCTTTTGGTAGAAGGCCAAAACASTCCCAAAAGAATGGGTTCAGTTGTWGTGTTTATTGTCTGTGACTGAATAAAATCTAGGTTTTACATAGAAAATTTGAATCAAGGTTTATTCACTAGCAAACAAAATAAGAAATGGGATGTCTGTTATGTATTCTTTCTGATAAGCATAATGTGTATTGTATAAATTATTCAAATCATTATATTTTGCTTGTTTCCTCAATAGTGACTTTGTAATTGGTGCATTTACAACCAAGATACTTCTTGCAAATGCAAATCAATAGACAAAATACTTGTAAGTGCAAATGCTATTCCCTAGTTAAGTTAACTTTGGCCTCTTTCTTCTAATGTAACAGTTTGTGTTTCTTTCTTTCATCTGCTTTCTTTCTTTCCATTTGACATTCTCTCTGCTGGGTCAGTGCAGATAGTAAACAGCTGCCTGCCTTTTCTYTAATGTATCTGACCATATATATTTATGGGCAGATGCTGCTACCAGTRTATTCTACTTCTGCACTGACTCACAAAAATTCCAGCTATTCYAGAAGTTTGCCTTTTGACTTATAACATTAATTGTAGTCAGACACTGGCCCTGAGTTATGAGACATTCACTTGCAGATACTCACGTACTCATCCCTTACCAGCCATCTAATGCACACTAAAGCCTAGTTCTGCATACTCTAGTGTTTCCTTTACCTTGCATATAATTCTGTATATTAAATTTGTGTATACTTAGATGTAGCTAAAGCATAAGACTGGAGCTAGACCTTTCCTTAAACAAGTTATAAGAAATATTAGTATAAAATATAACTTTTAAGAGCTGAACACTAAGTATTGCAATAAGGACTCAACGGAAATACAGTACWGATCATTTGAAACTTCAGATTTGTTATGATTTATGATTAGAGTCAGAAAAGGAACTTTGTTCAGTCTCTAAAAACGGATTCACTTCTATAGAAGAGGATTTTATCTACAAATAAAAAAAAAATCCTTGCCTGGTCACTCTGGAAACTGGAAGTTGATGAAATAAACAACATGTATAATTTATATATAACATATAATTGGTGCATAATTCCATGCTATTTATAAAAACACAAAACACAAAAAAGGTATGCTTTCAAGTCACCTACATAGAGTTTATGTCACAGTGTATTTTTAAAAGCAAGAGGGTTTATTGATTTGTTTGTTTTCAAGACCTGTATCTCATAATTACTACTAGTGATGAGAAGTACATAGCTGTCTTACTGAGATACCTCATCCTAATGCAGTATTGCAGAATTGAACTGTTTTCAAGTTTCTGTTTTCTTTGGCACAATGCACAAGAGAATCTGGGGGACCTGAGTATGAGAACAASAGAGTGTAACCCCAGAGCAGTGGACACCTGTGCATGGACCACCTGATCCCCCTGTCTTTGCAGCCTCTAGACCTGGACAGGTTATGGCTTTTGCACAGAAGGAAGTTTGTAACTCTCAGTTACTTCATCCAGCAAAGAGTCACTACACTGTTCATRAAACAGACCAACATTTTGGCTGAATTTCTTTGTCCTAGCTGTTGTTTCTCATGGAGAAGATAATGGCTCAGATTCCAGCAGGAATCTATCTTTTTTTTCTGGAGCCCATCCAGTCAGATWCTGTTAAAGGAGAAAGATATTTTCCATTACTTTCTATTTTAAACTGGTTTTAATTCTACTTTTTCCAAACCGACATACAAGAGACAGCAAAATCCTCTGCCATGCATGCACAATTTTTAAGAGAATAAAGAAAAAAAATGGATATTCTCACCTCTATTCAAAGGAGTAGGGTAAAACCCCTTCCCTCAGAAAAAACTTACCCTGACACAATGGCAATTGCCCTGTTTGGAGAACCCAGCAAATTCAAATAAAATCCCATAATTTGAATTAAGAAGATTAAATACTGGTTAGAACTGACAGCTTTCTAGATCAATAGAGTTATAGTGTTTAATCCAATGATTTGTTTTACTAAATATTTTTAAGAAAGTTTAAACAATGGGAAAAAAAGAAGCAGGTATTTAACTACTTAATTTCAAGTACCTTTTAAAAATTGTTGCATTTATTGGGACTTACTTAGCTTAATATTAAATATGAAAATTAAAATGGGAAGACAAATACCCATTAGTTTGATCTGTGGTCTGTTATAAAAAACAAACAAAGATAAAAATTAAAAATACATCAACAGTGAAATGGAATTTGGATGGAAGCCAGCAGTTCACATTAATTCCTGAGAAACAAACTAACTCAATTTTCAAGTTCATTGGTTTTGTCCTCTAGAGGGTGTCAGCTGAGCTGCATGATGGGAAGGACAAATCCTGTTTTTCTTTATCAGGTCACAATGTTGTAATGTGTCTCCTGATGTTCCTTGAAAGTATATTTTCCCCTGATGCAAATGACCTTGTTGGAGTACTTCTGGTGGAAAACTGAGATGCTAAATCATCTGCACAGAGAAGGGCCCTGGCAGTGCCTTCAACCTCCTCCCTGGGCTGTCAGGCAAGTCTAGTCCCTAGGCAGTCTCATAGCCATTTTTTTATGGAACATGTTTTAGTCAATAGTTCATATCATGCATATTCAGCGCACCTCTGCTGTTTATACTAGAAAAGTGATTGAAGAAATTAAAACAGAGTTGTGAAAAATCCTACACTGGAACTAATGCCTATATTTTCTCTTAGTTCAGATCAGAGATATTTGTTTCACTTAATTTCTCTGTCTACTATTTTCATACACTTAAATTAAATTTCAAGTCAAATACAATTTTGACATGAAAAATCAAGGGGATTTGAATTTTCTGATGTTGATGGCAAATATTTTTTCCCATTCTAAAACTGAAGGYTGCTCCTATCCCACCCAGCCACAGGCTGGGTGCAGGACTATTTTTCAAAAAASCCAGCATGGTAGGCATGACCCAGCTTATTGAGATGACCTTTTCAGAATTTTTTACCAGGTTTTATTTCTCTCCTTTGTTCCATCTCCGTCTCTCTTGATTGAAAAACAAGAGAGAAAAAATGTCATTTGTCTGTTGACAATGCAAATATTTGGTCCCAGCCTGCGGTGAAAGGGTCACCCAGAGGGAAGGAAAACCTCTAATTTAGGTATTTGGGCTTTCTCCTGAGAGACTGGAGGCCAGGGGTCCTTCTTCCAGAGACTGCTCAGAATTTCAGAGTGAGATCTTTGCTATGTAAAGGAGGGGGCTCAAATCTCTCTCTTCCCAGTGCTCCCTGCTTACTGGAATGTCATTGACGATTTGAGACAGCCCTTCTTGCCTGAGCAGTAAGAGCCCTCCTCAGAGACTCAGCATATTGAGAAATTACTGGGATTGTATTGCCCAGTATATTTGGCATGCTTTGGAAATGCCCATCAGCAAGAACACCAGGCTGGAGATCATCTCACACAAAAATGCCAGAGACAAACAGGTATGAAGTTGGTGCCAAGTGTCTCAGCATTATTAACAAGAAAAACAGCTCAAAATAAAATTAAGTCTATAGGAATTTAAAAATGTAAGTAGTTACAGTTTTTAGACATCTCCAAGAGTATTGATTTTTAGTGGATCTSAGAGTGTTGTTTTTGAATACAGGCTGTTAAAGGGACAGATAACCACATAAACTGAGATAGCCATCTTGACCTTGTGCTTATTCTCATTAAATCACTTTTGCAAATAGTGCTTAGTGCATTTTTAACTCTAGCACTGCTTGTGCCACATAAATTCATTTAAAAATATTAGCATTTTTCTTCAGTCATTTTGGARATAAAGYTGGTACTGGTAATTTAAACAGTAATTTGAATAAAATAAATGAAAATAGGTTTTGGAAACAAGGACTGAAAATCAGGTGGACCTTAATTATTAAGGCAATGCCTTAATTATTAAACCATATAATGAAAATTTAAATGCTCAACCGTATGCAAATATCAGCATAAAAAGAAGTGAGAATTCGTTTGCTTTCTTCTCTCAGCATACTTAAGAAGAGCACTTTTGGAAAACATGGCTTTAAGACTGTTCAGATAGAGGAGAGAATTGAGTCCACATTTCCCAAATGTGTTGGCTAAGAGGACCTAAAACACCACACCAGGAAAAGAGCTGGTCTTCACTTTCCCTGATTTCATAAATCTTCATCTTGTCACTGTGAAAACACATATCTGAGCAAGTACAAAGCTCTTCCCAGAATGCTTAAYTATCTGCACAGAGAAAGATACTTTAGGATTGGACTGGAGGATTTCCAGGTGTCTCTTCCAATCTCATCTATTGTGTATTTCTGTGTTAATGCCACATTCAATAGTGTCTGGGAGGTATAGGAGTCCATAGATGCCGAACTGCAGAAGATGCAAGTGGGATTTAAGACTCCATTCAGGACAAACTACTGTAGGCAGTCCTGAACTCAGACAGTAGGTCTTGGGGAACTCTGTTTCTGAGAACCTAAATCTCCTTATGTTTGTACAGGAGATAAGCTGTTGGGAGCTCCTTACCCAGCTGTGAGGAACTCTGCAGGCAAAGAACAAGATTCCTGAAGGTAGATTGTTTTTTTGTCTTAGCCAGCTCAGTTCAGATTTGATGATTATTGGTTCAAGGTCGTCACTGTCACCCTTATTCTGCACTTTTAAATTTACTTTGATTTTCTCTTGAGATCTTAAAAGTTTTCAGTTCACCTTACAATATTTAACTGATTGTGTTATATAAGTAAACATACACCTGCAAAGAGAGTACAGGTAGAACAGGTGACACTCATAAAAATTCCTTTCAGATAAGGAAAAGAACCCAAAACAGCAAATCCACAAGTCGCTCTGGAGGCTGACTTCAACCTTCAGGTTGAAAGATTGAGGGGAAAAAAAAAAAGTTTCCCACATTAAAACCATTGGTAATGTTTACTACTAAAATGTTCACTGTTATAATCTTGTAGAGTAACATAASGTTCTACACACTTCCTACAGAATATTGTGTACTGTTGTTAAGGACAGCTTACATGTACAAAAATCTTTCATTACTGACTTTGACTAACAAGAAAATAGGAAAGAAGATTCAGCTGTAATTAATTTCTGTTCCTGACAAGAAATTGTCTTTGAAGACATACCTCAAGGATGGATAAACCCATTAATCTGCAGTTACTCTCACAAGTATTCTGCTTAAACACTTTTTAAAAAAAATACAATATAAAATAGCTACCAATACATAAAATCACAACTAATCTTAAGTCTGGTATCAAATCTCTTTGCAATCACCCAGCCTTTAAAGCTGAGGGTGATAGAACAGCTGTCATGACCTCCATTAATTGGAAGAAGGCACAAATTGTGTTAGCAGCTATCCAAAACATAGTACAAATTTACGAGAATTAACTAAGGACAGAGGAAAAACACATTAGTTAAGTGAATATTTCATCTATTACAGATATTTTCTCCAGTAGATTTTCTGGAATTAAATTTTCATCAGTTTTCAGGTACTCCCATCCAGACCTACATTGATGAAATGGTTATTGCCACACAGCCAGACAGAAATATCATGATTTCATAGAAAACCAAGGAAGTTTTATTTGAAAAAGGAAAAAAAGGGTTAATATTTTCTTTGAGTTATACTTAAATATTTCTATGTTTAAAAGACAGAAATATACACCAGTATTTTCTGTTAGATGGACACACTCTAAAGACTGAAAGGATATGCATAAATCCTTGTACCACAAGTTTTTTTAAAGATTCCCCTTCTTTCAACAGAAAAAGGGTTTTATATAATTTATAAATTACCCAGAGGGGAAGCAAGAAAAAAGAACTTAATGAGTTTGAGGCCAATACATATAGTATTTTTCCATCTGTTGCTTTTTCAGGGGTTTTTTTGTTTGTTTGTTTGTTCAGTCTGTTTGGTTTGGTCTGGTTTTAAATCAGAATGGTTTCCTTCTTYTCATACATCAATTCCTTCACGTAAATTTCCATCACCCACTGGGGAAGATCTGTTTTARTGTCACTCCTAGTGAAAAGAAAAATCATATTTGTATGGCAACTTACAYCCAAACTTGTTAAAATCCTTCCTCTTCCCCTAATACATTGAAATGCAGATACTGCTTCTTCTAAATCTTCGAAATCTGTACTTACGTGAATGCAGAATTCTTTGACAATCATTTGTCTAAGAAGTTGAATAAGGACAGCAGATTCTTAGACACATAGAATGGTTTGAGCTGAAAAAGACYATTAAAGATCATCTCATTSCAAACCTCCTGCCAYAGGCACAGGGACACCTTGCACTAGACCAGRTTGCTCAAAKCCCCATCATCCAACCYRGCCTTGAACACTTTCAGGTATGGGRCACTCACAACTTCTCTGGGCAACTTGTTCCAGYGCCTCACCCTCCTCACTGTAAAAAATRTCTTCCTTATATGCAATTAAATATACCCTCTCTCACTTTTAAGTCATTGCCTCTTGCCCTGGCACTACAGGACTTGGTTAAGAACCTTTCTTCATCATTCTTGTAAGCCCACTTCATGGACTTAAAAACTGCAAATATTTTCTCATTGTTCCTGAGGCAATATCTTGGTTTAAAAAGGTAATGTCATTATTTCCACATGAAAGCATTCACAAATCATCAACCAGGCACAATAAAAACCTGATGATGATAACAATAATAATAAYGATGATGATGAYRATGGTAAGTAGCATAGTTCCCATTAGAGTCTATGAATATATCTGCAGGTTAATGAAAGGGGATTCATGCTATCATGATTACAAGAAGTGAGGCACTAAAAAAGGTCTCTGCACAGGTGCCGCATCTCATTAATGAGAAATTAGGAAATAGAAAATGAAATTATTTTGTGCATTACAACAGAGTAATTTACAACCTAATTCTGCAAAGATATTTAGGCTACACTAGACTCGTCTGTACCCCCCAGGACTGAAATATGACATATCTCCAGTTTAAGTATAAGACTATCAYGCTCAGAAATATTACTACATGCTTTCCAATTCAAAGTCCAGTATGATCTGTTAAGTACCAAGATCTGTGAAGACAGAAGTTTTAATGGCAATGTAGCATATTCATTGCTCTATTGGGATACAAATGTAAATGGAAGCATGAAAGAAAAGAAATGAAAAGTGCGTTTTAGGGTCAGAATTGTTTAACCCCATGGATCCAACACAAATATTTTGAAAAAACCCCCGTAGTTTCCAGAGCTTCTCATCAAGAATTTCATTCCCTTGAGAGCTTTCTCTTTYTCTAAAGGTCTAACCCTTATTCAGTCTGGTTTATTTATATTATTTCYGATTTGTAAACAGTGCATTTCCAAGTGCCTTGTTTTTAATGAAGTGTAGCAGTAGTATTTGATTGGAATTAGATAAATGAGCAGCTATTATTTTAGATAAATATCCATGCATATTTTCTTATATGCAAATATGTGAAAAATTCAGTATGTAGCTAGATAAAGGGCTGGTCTCTGTTGCCATGTGTTATCCTTCTTCACCCCTAATTARAATGCATTATGAGATCTAAAAAGTTTCTCTGTGGAATTCCCCTGACTRCTGAAATACTGTGATGTGATTTAGTGGCTATAGCGGTATTCAAAAGCTGGACTTAATGATTTTGAAGGTCTTTTTYAACCTTAATGATCCTATAACTCCATGAAAATAGTCMAAACAAGGAAACAAAACTGGTGAAGGGTAAATCTGACATGCTAAAAGCATGGAATAAAACCTGTCTCTTAGAGCACCCTTTATTGAGTGCCATCATAGAAACCCAGGCATCACTTCAGGATGCCCTTAACTCGAGTTGGTTTGGATTGCAGTGGGATGTGCTGCTAAATCCTGCACCAATTTTCCATGCACTTAATCACAGAATCCATCTGTTGATAAGAGACACAGCAAAGACCTTTCTGTTGTTTTCAAAACACGTAGCAGGTGGAACAGGTGGTGTTGAAGGTGCTCCAGGAGAAGGAGAGGACTAGCTCAGGCTGGCTGMAGCTGAGCAGATACTCAGCCTCCTTTGGCTTGGTGTGTTAAACAGAATAAGAAAYAGCAAGGTGCCTTATTTAACATCAGTCGTTTGGGAAGTGCCCTGAGCACCGGGAATCTCGCTGTTACTGAGCACACCCAGTATCCCTTTACCAGGAAACCCGTATCAACTGAGATCCTCTGTATCACACAAGGTTTCCTATTGTGCCCTCCCCAAGGTGTGCATGGGTTTGTGTCCACTATCCCAGYTATCCCAAGGATCTTGTCCTCAGCCAGGATTGCTCGGAATTTCTGCAAACAGTATGGCCACTTTGTGGTTGAGGTAAGATCTTTGACAGTAAGCAACAGAACTCCTCAAGCATATATTTGAATTAGTTTTCCTCCAGAGCAGATTCCAGAATCTGTTAGCAGCAAGAAATCATGTTTTTTCTTACAGCACAATACTTCTGTGACCGTGTACACGTGACAAAGTGAACTTTTATCTAGTGTTTGCTCAGCAAATAAGGACCTAATCAAGAGCCCATTGAAGTCAGTGGGAAGGATACTATTGCCTCTGGATCAGGCATTGAATTGCTCTCACATTGTCATTAAGTATAATATGTATATTAAATGCTTTTTAAAATATTGTCCAAATAAATAACTAAGGGAAAAATTTTTTTTTTCTTCCATCCCAAAATTTTAATGTAATTGGCTATAACTTTCATTACTGGGAAACACCATTTCATTGGTGACAAACATGGGACAGTAATGGCAAACACTTGATTCCTGACCTTAGAAAATGCTTACCTGAAGTATGACAGAGACTGGGAGTGCATGAATGTCTCTCCATGCAAGAAACAGCCTCACCCACTCATCGCTCAAAGCCTTACTCTTGCATCTCAATGCAGAGCACATGCTACAAATGGGAATATGCAAAGGGGCAAGCAGTGGTCTTGTTTCCAGATTAATTGAGCAACTTCCAAGTGAAAGCACTGTTTGCCCATGTGCCTTTGTGTAGAGCRTGGCCCATCAACCTCAAGAAAAAAATATTCTGGAGTGAAAATCAGAATTATTCAGAGCAACAGAACACCAGACTCAGATACACAGCACTTAGATTCTTAGCGCAGCACATTTCTGTTCATGCCTATCTGGAAGAACATTGGTAATACTCTAAAAAACTGGAAAATCAAGCCTGGAAAAGGGAAGGGAAGGGAAGGGAAGGGAAGGGAAGGGAAGGGAAGGGAAGGGAAGGGAAGGGAAGGGAAGGGAAGGGAAGGGAAGGAACAAGAAAGAGGTTTGTTCTGCATGACAGAATTGTAAAATTGCGCAGTAGCTGTCTGACATTATTTGTTCAAAGGTGTCTGCATTAATCTAAAAAGCACATACTACACATCACCCATAAATAGGTCAGATTTTATTGCTGCAAAAAAAGAGGAAATTTTGCTTCCCTCCATTCTTATATAATGTCTCCCTCCTCTTTCCTGCTCATCCTCTTTCTCTTTCCTTCAGTCCCAGTGGCAGCATCCCACCCACATTCTGGCTCTAAACACACTTCTGGGCTGATTTAAGTATTTGAAATACCAGAATGCTCTTCATTGTTTTCTCTTGGCYTTGTTTTTTGTTATTTCAGTGAATCAAACTTACACAGAGGTGTGTGCAAGTTCTGAAGCTGGCACGATGTTAGCAGAGGGAGTGTGCGGCAGGAAACAGGGTGGGCAGAGAGACACAGAAGGGGAAAAACCTTATTTTGATTAGTGATGAGCTATCTGTGAATGCAGCAGTTTGGTGAACTGTACCCAGCTGGCGGTAGAACCTTCAGGACTCAGCTTTGCAGAGAGAGAATAGTCCCCTGACTTTAGCGGTTTGCTTCTCTTAGCACCTATTTAGAAGTTGTTTGCAGATCGGCTACTTATACAAGCAGAAGTGATGCTAAAAGAACTGCTTGGAGTAGCTGCAGAAACTCTCAAAATCACTTCTTTATGAGTGAACATATCCTCTAAGCTCTGCTCTATTCCTGGATCCGTCATAGAGGAACGGGAGATATTTGTATAGCTGCCCAGTAAAAAACTTGGCTGGGTTCCTTACTACTCATTTCCTGGATGCTGCCCATCAAAGCACAGTGCAAATACGTGAATGGTGGTGGCTGTTCAGTCTGTAAGCTTGTAGGAACATGTACTTCTATGAATACAAACATTTTCTCCCAGTTTGGCCCAGGAAAAGAGAACATATACTGAAAAAATGGCATTTCAAAACCAAGAGAAGTAACCTGAGATAATTGTTTAACATCAGGTCAAGAGAGAGGTCAGCACTGAWTTTTTTTACTTACATGTAGGCTACATAAGGTCAGAATGATATAGTTTACCTCAACTACCTACAGAGTGTAGCAACTCCCCGGGTTTGTAGAAGATAGAGATGTGAAATGTGAAGGGGTTAGTGTAATATATGGTTTATTTATTAAGAAGTTTGTTCTTTGGGAAGAAAAACAGAAGGGACCATTTCTATAAAAAACAGAATGGGTTTTCATTTAAAGATCAGTGGAACGTGCAGTGAGTAAAATACCCAAATGTAAAGAGACAGAGAGGCAGGTCTGACTTTGTCAGCTGGAGACAGAGAAGGAAATACATTATTAAACATCACCATCTACTGGATGCCAGCAATTGTTCCTTACAAAGGAAACCATAAGCTTCTATGCTGAATTAACTTGTCAGACACGCTGGTGCTTTCACAGATCTGGCACCGCTTGTAAAGTTATTGGCAGGACAAGGTTTGTGGACCTTTTCAGTACCAAGCTGGGAAAAGATTTTCAACATTATGGAAATTCAGGAATTTCAGGGTGATGTAATACAGGCTATGAAATTGCTAATAAGAAARAATTTTACAAGAAGAAGGTGGGAATAGTCAGGCATGAGGGCAATAGAATCCTTTGCAATAGCATCCAATGTATTTTGTTGTGGTATTTTTGTGTAGATACAAACAAGAGTATCCCACATCATGACTGGGATACAATGGTTGTCTTCCTGGGTAGTTTGTGCTGAYTGCAGTTCCATAGTTTCGAATATTAACTTTTCACTCTGTTGGCTGCACAGATAAGGTTCAACCATATTTGTGTGATTTTACAGCATCAGGACTGGCGGTGGGTTTCACAGAGCTTGCTGAGGTCAAAAGGCACCAGTGCAGGTTGCACTCCCCTGCTATTGGTACTGAGCATGGACTAGCTGGGCAATGAAGGATGCTCCTTCCCTTCCCCACTGAGTGCAGAAATCCCCAGCACTACAGTTAAGGATGCCACTTTCGCTGCCTATGGGATGTCATCCCTCCACCTCTACATCTTTCTCCACTCTTCTACAAGCACCAGAGGAGCCACAGCATTGCACGGCAGCAGTGAGTGATACAAGCATCCTCTTCTGTGGTAGAAGAGAAATCTGATGGAAAAGTGCTAAGCTTTGAGAGCCCTCCTCTTTCCTTCCCTTTGCTTTCTCTAAGTTTCACATGGTTGTATTCACAAAATGAGTGACTCAAGACATCAGAAATAAGCAAATTCTTTAGAGAAATTAGTTAGAAAAAAATTGTTGAGATATAATCCCCTTGAGAAGGACTCAGAAAAAATGTGCAAAGGCAAAGAATTTTTCCTTATTACTGCGTCATATTCTCAAGGTATCATTACTGTTGATTTATCAAAAGGAATAATTCAATAAATATTCCAAACAATTAAGCTAAGATTTTGGAGGATGTTTCAACGGTTTGACCCCTTAATTGAGAGGTATTTATCTACAGAAATTTTTGTGATAAAAAATACTGTTCCTGGATATATCCTTTCAAAAGGTGTTGTCAGTGACACAGTGACAGCATCAAATGCAGTAGCTCTTATCTGAGTGCACTGATTTTTTTTTTTTAATTGTCAAGACCAAAATACTCTCCAGAAGTGGACACCGAGATGTGGAAAGGACCTAAGTAAATGGGAAAGCTGTCTAGCTTGAATTAGTGGTGGTTAAAACTGTTTCTTATGATGAATCACAGAAAACCAGAAATGGAGTTTCAGGAAGAACTAAACAGCAGTTCATGCAATGCTGAAGCAGAGAGCATGACAAACACATGGACAAACTGACATAACAAAAAGGACAAATTACGATACCCTTGTAGAATACTGGCATGTACCATACTGAAGTGTTATTGGACTATCAGCATATTTGGAAAGAAATAGGTGTTAGAATCTACCATATAGTCCTGACATCAACACCGGCTTCTGTGTAGATCATTTGTCTGGGGAGGATATGAGGTRAAACAGTTTCCAACACCTAAGCAAACATCATGCAGGATTACGCAGGAACAAATCAATAACAAATTGTATTTCKATTGCTGCATTTATTTTCTGAACATTTTGCAGATCAAAACAGAGAACCCCTCATGTAGATTATTGTTAATGGCAAGTCACACTGGTATGAGTAAAGTTGAAAAATGTTTCATTCTAATTTGCTGTGTTGGCCACAAGAAAAAGGAACATTGAAGCAAGATGAAATGGTGCAAAGCCTGAGTGCTGATATAAAAGATATTTTACATGTAATTATAGAAACATTGTGTTGTCCTACAGAGCRCATGTATCTGATCATTTACTCCAGGCTATTTAGCAGACTCTGGTGAATTCTTGTGGGATTATTTCATTACAAAACTCACCTAAGACTAAGCAACTCTTCCTAGGCTCACAGTACAGACTAGGAAGGGAATCAGACTTTGGGARGATGATCTATTTCACTGGGTAAAGTCCCTGCTATGAATTATCCTGAGAGACCCTTTTTCTTCTGCCCTGACTATAAAGGAAAACTGAGGTGAACAGATTAGACTAAGAAGAAGAATTCAAAGATAGGCAAGAGGCATTGCATGCTCCAAGAACAAATTATAGAACCATAGATTAGTTTGGGTTGGAAGGGACCTTCGAAACTCATGTAGTTCAATCCTCTTGCAACATGGGATGTCTTGCACAGGGATTTCTTCAACTACATCAGGTTGCACAGAGCCCCATCCCATCCACCCTTACTTTGAATGTTTCCAGGGATGCAGCACATACCCATCTTGGCACAGAAAAATTCGAAAGAAACAAATATATGTGGATATAGGTTTTAACAGGTGTGGGAAACTACCTGGTCTCTGGGCTGGACCCCTTACTCAGTTAYTCCCTGTGTTGATGATGGATAGAATTCATTAATGTCACTGAAGATATTCTGGCAATATAGCAAATGAGAAGCCTGCTCTTTAAGGAAAAAGAACTACATTTAACTCCATAACACCAAAAATACAATGTCATATTGGATTTTGCTCACAAAACTTTCAACAGACAAATTAGCAGCTGAGGGGTTTTATTATACCATGGGAATACCAGTCATGGTGGACCAAATGGTTAAGTGCTCAGACCAGCCAAAAGTCAGAGGGTCAAATGCAATTTTACCATAACCTCAAACCAAAGCCATTGGAACCAGAAGCTGAACCGTCACAGTGAGTTATGCTAAGAGCTGACACAGGCATGTGTGGTCAAAGCCATGTATAGCATCACTTAGTGAAGTAAGAAGAGAACATGGAAACAGTGAAGAAATGTTTGAATGGAGTAACTGATAAAGAAAGAAATATATTTTACACAGTGGAGGGAAGAAGTGTAAGCAGAAGAACAGAAAGTTCAGCCTAAATGCCATTTTTTACTCCAGGACTCTCTCACAGGTTTGCCTCATGTCTGAAGTCTGTCATTTATACTCATGATGAGGTTWTAGGCCTTTTGGCAAATATGGGCACACCTGGGATTTTGTTAAATACGGATGTGATAGATGACAGCTGGTCTGATAATGCATCTGTGCAGGAGTGGGAAATGGTCATATTCTGCTGCTTTTAGTGCTGGTGGGATGAATGACTTGAGGTGCAACAGATTAGAAGAGACTAGAAGGGAAACAATTGTTCATAAGCTTTGGCTTTGTGGTTGATGGTTCGAGGAATGCTTCACAATTCAACTGATACATAATTTCAGGGCTGCTTGGTAGCACAAATCATACTACAATTTCTCAATCCTTATACGGAGGAGCACAACACTCAAAATTTGGTTTAATTAGAATTTATTAAAACAATGGATATTGCAATGACCAGACTATATTTCCATCCTACTGACAATTTTGTTCTCTTGAAAAAGCAGGGACCTTCTTTCTGTGATTCCCTCCTGCCATCTCAGCACGCTGAAATGGAGCAAAGCAAAGACACGTCTGCCAGACGAATGTTTTGTTGCATCACCCACAAAATTACACTAGGAATTAAGGAAATACGGACAGTGACAGCGCCCAGAAGGGTCCCAGGCATGTCCCTAAGGCTGGCAGGAGGCTGCTGCGAAGCGGAGAGCGCCCGTCAGTCAYCCCCAGCGCTCCCCTAGGGGGGAGAACAAGGGAAGCCTCCGACGCCGCCGCCTTCTGCCCTGAAGGGAAGAGAGGATCCCACGGCCGCCCCCTGCCTTGGCCGCGGCGGGCCTGGACCTGCTCCCTCACAGCAGCCGGAGCCACCGCCGGCGGGAGTTAATAATTAAATCCCYGGCAGATCCGCTCCTCGCCGGCTCCCCTGAACCTCCTCGGCCGTGTCCTGTCCTCTTCTGGCCTGACTGAGCACCGCGGCGGGCGGGGAAGAAGGGACGGAGAGACCTCCCCGCTGCCGGCCGACAGCCGCCCCGGGCCCGGTGCGAGGCGGAGCCCCCGGGCGGGCGCGGCCGTCCCTGCCCGCCGGGAGCGGTGCAGCCCCCCTGGACGGCRCCGTAGGGCTCACCTGTCCCCGCACCGCCCCCGCATCGCCTCTCCTCCCCTTCACGGCGGCGCTTGGCCGGCACCGTCTCCGGCCGCGGTGGCAGAGCCCCGACCCACGCCTCAGCCGCCCACCGCGCCCTCAGGCCGCCGCCGCCGCGCCCGCCCCGTCCGCCCGCCGCCGTCCCCTCCCGCCGCCCATGGGGCAGAGCCGCTGAGGAGCATGGCCAAGGGACCCGGGCAGGGGGACGCCTTCCTGCAGCTCCCGGCCGCGCAGGCGGTGCCCTCCGCGGCGCAGGAGGAGCCCTACGCGGGGCTGCTGGGGCGAGGCGTGGTGCCCTGCTCCCGGGAGGCGCTGCCCGAGCCGCCGCTGTCCGCCGGCATCAAGGCAGGTAAAGGCGGGGAGCCGGCAGCGTGCCCTGCTCAGCCCTCGCCGGGGCAGGTGCGGGCAGCCGGGGACAGGCAACGGGAGCCGCTGCTCCGGAGCCGGCGGGGACGCGGCTGCCGGGCCGGTCCCTCCATCCGCGGCGGGCAGGGAGGCAGGCGGGAGGGGCGGCGTGGTGGAGGACCATAACGATGCCCTTGGGTCTCTCTTCTTTTCCCCCGCGGCGCTCAGAAACGCACTTGGGCAGCGAAGCGCTCTCCTCGGAAGAAGAGGATGTGGATGCTCCCGACGGCGCGCTGACAGCCGCCGACCAGAGCCCGTCTTCGAAGAAGAGCATCACGCAGATCATGAAGGATAAGAAGAAGCAGACGCAGCTCACCCTGCAATGGTAGGGCTCCGGAGAGCCCCCGCTGCACGCCCTGGGGGCTCCAGGACCGAGCCGGCGTGTCTGTCACACTCAACAGGGACCTTTCTCTAACAGCTGAGCCGGCAAGGAGAGCGACATCTCACAGTTCTTATAAAAAGAATTTGTCATTTCTGGGGTGATTCGTCAGTTTTTTGGGTTTTGTTTTGGTGGTTTTT
>NW_026623332.1:2035446-2036713 GCF_030028575.1 Malurus melanocephalus | reverse complement strand
CCCAAATTTCTGAGTTTTGAAATTATCAGAGGTTTGTAACTTAACAGAAGTCCGAGTCAGATTCTCACTATGTGGCTATCAATGAAATATATCATCAAACTTAGAAATGAAGCATTATTTAAGAAGTGCATTTGTGAATGGCTGCTTTAATTATCCTTTAAGGCTATGACAGTTAGATTTTCACTGTCTTATAATGCATTTCTTTTGTATTATGTTCTCCCATGCACTGAGGCCCTAACTTTGGTTTATTTTATCTGGGGAAAAAAGTTAACCAATTAAGAGAACGAATTCTTCAGACGTTAATTGATAAATGTTTCTATTAAAGTATACTTGAGATTAGGAAAGTGTGGTGTTGAATTAAATGGGAACTTAATTACCAGATGGAGACTGTCGATAGAGATTTTTGTTTCCTTCTAAGTGAAAAATTAGACTAATCCAAATTCCTCAGTTTCGTATTCTAGTTTACATCTGAYTTCTGAGTGTAAATAGTTAAGGATTAAGTCTGGTGGGTCAGTGCAAAATTATCCAAAATGCAGTGCTCTAYATGCAATACTACACAGTATTTTCTTACAGATTTGTGCAATTCAAGAAATAAATTTATTGCACGTCATCCCAGGAGCAGGGAACAATGTAAAATGATAAAGAAAGAAACCAACAGGACAGCAGTGAAATACCCAGCTGTTACCACGGGTTCTGTTCAAGTGAAGGCAGTCAGGTTTTTGCTTCAGTTTTAAAAATTTTATTTTAATGGCCATCCATCAGCACTTGTATTCTGTAAACTGATTGAGAAGTTACACAGCAATACACCTCCTTCAAAAAATTCTGTTCTTTGTGTTTTTTTTACTGTAATTTAAAGCACTTTCAGGTCCAGAGTGGAAATTAAAAAGCAAAAGGAGGAAGGAAAGCAACATTAGCTTTGGTGTTGAGGATACAGTGGGACAGAAGATGYAAGTCCTGGTATCTTAAATCCTTTCAAAGGACTGACTTAAACCCAGGTCTTTCATAGTCTATATAGTGATCTTATTTTTGAACTGAAGGCTTGTTCTTAGGTGATGATAATTTAGTTATTTTAATAAAGCAAAAAAGTTCATTGAAAAAGACTCATTAAGAAAAGTGATCTGGATCCAGGTTTTCCATATTCTGCAACTAGCCTAAGCACCAAGTGTGGAGTCAGTCTGTAGTGTCTGTCACATTCAGGAGAAGCTCAGCTGTGTGCTCTGATGGAATTCTTTGGTAAAATAAAAACAAAACAAAACAAACAAACAAA
>NW_026623332.1:2010907-2035366 GCF_030028575.1 Malurus melanocephalus | reverse complement strand
AAAAGAAAGCAGTACCAAAAACTGGAAAATGCAGTCAGGAGAAATGGCATGTTACTTCTTACTCTGGCAGTTTCTTTGTCTACACAGGCTGGAAGAAAACTACATTGTATGTGAAGGAGTTTGCTTACCAAGATGCATTCTTTATGCACATTATTTAGACTTCTGCAGAAAAGAGAAGCTGGAACCTGCTTGTGCTGCAACTTTTGGGAAGGTAACAAGAAAATGCCTTCATAATTTGTTAGATTAATTGTTTGATAGAATCAAAACTTAGTACACCTCTGTGAAAATTCTTCTGAAATTCGTGTGTTCTCTACTGCTTATATATGTGGATTCCGACTACTTGAAGGGATTTCATAACTTTCCCTTTGATTTATTGTAGTTTCTTACAAAAAAAAAAGCATTCTGAGTGGTTTTTTTTTTTCTTTTCCTTTTTGTTGGTGACATTAGTCAGTTCTTTCATCAAAACTGGATCTGACATGGAAGACACTTGTAATTATGCTAAAGGCAGTGTAAAGTGAGATGTGACACAAAAAGCAATGCTAGAAGGGGAAAAAAATTAATAGCACAAAGAACTCCCAAATGAAAATTTTTTGATTCATTCTATTTTCTACCCTTTCCTACAATTAGTTCTGAAATAATTTAATGAAGGGAGTTGTGAACTCTCCAAATGAAATCCTGAGTATTTAGTCAAACAGGAAACCAAAAATGTATCAAGGATCATCTTTGTTTAAACACTACTGATGTAGTAATGGTTCATACATGGCAAAATGCATTAATTTAACTAAATAATAACAATAGATTAAAAATCCAGTTCATAAAATGTTCATTTCCTATTTTATTCCTCTTAAATTTGATATATTAAGAAAATGTATATCTAATTTTCTTACACAGTTTCGGTACAAATGAGAAAGACAACAGGTTTATATTTAACCATTGTTTTGACAGTGATATGTCTAATAGACAGATCTACCTATTAGATCTACCTCTATTAATGAATTAATTTTTCAGATCACACTTTCAAATAAAAAATTAATTTATTTCTAGTTGCTTGTCCTTGAAAACAGAATAGCTAAAGTGCAGTTTCCCYTGTATTTTCTCTGAAGGGAAAAATACAGTTGTACTTTAGGAACTTGAACATAACAAGATTCTGCTAAGAAAACTAGATTTTAAGATGTAAAAGTGAAAACGGAAAGGGAGAACAGGTGGAAAGATTGGAGATACACAGGGAGATGGACAAGGATGGAAGAAAGCCTGCAGTGTGAAATAATTTATGTTGTGCCATAAGTATCACAAATGTTTATTCATGAACTACCTTAGACCATGTATTTAAACTAYGCTTTTTCTATAAACAGATTGCTGAGAAGGTATACTGGTGTTAGAAATTAATACAGTTATTTTSTCTTTAGACCATTCGCCAGAAATTYCCTCTCCTTACCACAAGGCGGCTTGGAACAAGGGGCCACTCAAAGTAAGGCACAACTACCTATGTATCTGCTTATAGAACRCCTTTTAAGAATAACATATATTTCCATGTCTCCTTAATATGTACTAATTGTCAAGGGCTTTGTTTAGATGATATACTACAAGTGAGAACTTTCGTGTGCATGATGAAACTGATACACAAACTCAAGAATATTAAGTTTGAAAACATTGCTGCAGGCATAATTTCTGAAATTAAACTTCTAAATTAAGCTTCTAAATCTTGTAATTGCATTTATGGAGACGCATATTTTGCAAATATATGGTAGGTATAAAAAGCATTTTATAGTTCATGTCTTTTTATACCTGTTCATATTTCTACAGATAGTGATTTTGTTTCCCTTTTGTAAGCCTAACAGATTTCATTGTGTGCTCTGCATAACAATATGGATTCACTTAAATGCATCACAAAAAGTGCATTGTTTAAATTGAGCACAAGGTATACTTCTGCTCTTTGTTGTGGGTATCTTATGAAACTCTGAAAAGTTTACAATCTATAGTGCAGTCATTTCATAAATAATGTATTCTATTAACTTGTATATTTGATCTGTGGAATATTAGGTTGTAGGAATAGATCATAGATAATTCTATATCACCTCGTGGTAAAATTTTTATTAGTTCTGGTTCTGGCATTATGCTTTTGGCCATGAATAATTTAGTATAAAACTGTTGAGAAGAGTGGTAACACACATATTCCCTCACATCCATTTTGCAAATACCTAAGATAGAAAACCAAAATAACTATAGTAATAGAAGAAACTCAAACATTCTGTTTGTTTGGGAAAACTTTTAATTTTGAACTATTTACCCTTGAAAGACAAAGTTACTCTTGTCTTTCAGTAGTTTATAAGCAAAACTCAAAACAAAAGGAGTTGGAAAAGGAAAAAAAAAAACTTAAGTGCTTTTCAATATACTAGAAATTTCTGAAGGATACATTTTTTACTTTCATAGTTRGGGGTTGTTAAATGTTATGCGTGGTTTTCTTCCTGCCTTAAAAATACAAGAAAAAGCTAGTTGATTCCACATTAGTTTTGATGAATAATGCAGGAGATGTCATTTGTGAATTTTAGGTTTTGTTGCAGAAAAAATGAAGCTGGGGAAGAATTTAAATTCCAGATTTTTGCAAAGACATTTTATTTTTTGAGTATGTCTCTTATTTCCTTTAAATGACCATTAATAAAAATAAAATCCAAAGGAAGTAAAGTCTTCATAGAACATTATTCTTTTTGTTTGTTTGTTTGTTTGTTTTAACAGAGGCTAGGTCTTGCATAGTGTCTATCACAGTCTTACTAATTTGTAATCCATTCACCTCTGTTAGGAGATAGTACAAAGTCTGCAATTTTTAGAGGAAAATGGGAATTGAAGTTCATTTCTCTTTTTGTAGTTGCCCTATAGATGCTGAGTATAGGGATTTTGAAGAGGGCAGCTATTGGAAAGATTCTTTATCAGGGATAAGAGGGATTTTATGCAGTGTCTTGGTGTCATTTATGTGAACTTAAGCTATGATTACAGGCATAAGATGATGTAGACATAGCTTTGCAAATGGTCATTTGCTGCTGGTGTTGTGTTTAAGATTTTAAGARGTCTGGCATTTATAATATGTGCAGGAATATTTGACAACCTACTAATTCATCAATGCCTTAGTGAATTCCTAGATAGGTTCATAACCCAATGTATTGGGTGAACCACTTACAAGTTACAATGAATGAGATGAGGGAGAAGTCTCCCATATGCTCATGATACRTTTGTTCTGACTTATCTAATGGGCTGATAAACAGCAGCCTGTGAGGATCCAATCTTCCAAAATATATTGTGACTGCATGATTTAAGCACAGTAAGTCAACCTTTCTTAAGTAAATGAATATGTTTCAAATATGTATATAGCTACAAAATTAATGGTGTTGGAACATGTGTCAAGATATTCCCCTTTTCTTTAAGATATTTAACAATGTTAATACAGAAATAACTCATGTCCAACATTTCTTCGGCAGATTCCCTATCCCTAGTGACCTTGTTGGTATTATGTGCTATATTTTCATACGGATTAACTGTTCTTGAACAATTTCCTCAAAGGGATGAGGTATCAGCAGGTTTTGTTTGAACATCTGGCACTTSTTTCTCTGTATTTCTTTCCAATTTTTCCTTGGAGACCTTTCCTCTGTAATTCTCATTTCTGCTAAGATGCATTTACATTGATCTTGTTGTGCTAAGAAGGATCTCACAAAAGGCAGAAGTGACAGTATTTCCAGTTTGGAGACTGATCATAGCGGCAAGTAGTCACAAAGAAGTGTCAGTATAAATCACAGAGTCATAGAATCATAGAGGCATAGAAAGATAGAATGGTTTGGATTGGAAGGAACCTTAAAGATCATGTAGTTTCAACCCCCACTGCCACGGGCAGAGACACTTTCAACAAGGCTGGGTTGCTCAAAACCCCATCCATTAAATTAATAWGAAAGTTAAAGGACTGTAATCAGTTTCAGTAAATTACTAGTTACATTCTTTTTATGTCAGCATGAACTCTAAATGTTACAAGCTGTTTCTGGGTTACTGGGACTAATAAGAGAGTACTTACTAGCAATTAAATTGTATTTTTAAAAGCATGATAGTGTATTGACATGGTATTATTTCTATTGCTGCTATCATTATTATGACATAGAGCTAGTAGGAGCAGAATTAGTACTAATTATTCCTGACAATGATGTTTTCTAYGGCAGTATTGCCTAGGAGCTCTGATCATTGTCCAGGACTCTACTGAGTCAGATGCTGCAAAAGCATGAAAAGGAAGAAGACAATTCTTCTCCAATGAAACAATTGCTTTTATATTGTAGAGAAAAGTTAACCCCCCAGGAAAAAGGTGACTTACTAGATGMTGCAAGCATGCATAGTAATCTGTTGATCAAGTCTGGCTGTGATCAGAAGAAAGCAAAGAAAATAATTTCCTTTTTCTATCATCTTCAAGGTGATGGAAATTGTTTTTCACCCACCTTGAAACAAGGCCAAGCTTTTTTTAACATTTTCATGAACACAAACTGGATTTGAGGAAGAGCTCCTACATTAATGTASGGAATAGAGTTGCTGTCCTAGGTGTGAGATACACAGATGTTAGTTCCTCCTCTGTTCCCAAACAGCATTTGTCATCTCTAGTTCTGGGCAAAGGTCAAACTTAAAACTGAGTCTAATGATTCCTAGAATTTAAGTCAGAGTCTCTTTTTCTCTTTTTTTTTTTTACATCCAACAACCCATTTGTACAGACGTGTCAATACAAAAACCACTCATTTAAATATTTGGCCAAGAAGGTCCAACACATTGGACAAAATTTTGTTATCAAAACTCATTAWTCTCTCATGCCCATGCTAATCACTCTATATAGCTGAAAGTAAGGGAAATTTTCTGTATTCCTGCTGAGTGAAAGAAGATGCAGCATCATAAATACTGCAAACTGCTCTCTTAGATTAGTTTTTCATAAGTAACTGTTCTCTGTTCTGAATCCTTTTTGCATGGATAATGTTGAACATACTGTGATCTCTGGTAGAACTGAGTTGAAACTTTCACAGTACATGAAWCACCTGAAGCAGCTGTTTGGGAAAACGTACAAACTGCTCTGTCCATACATGCAGAAGACTGTTTGAGCTCAAGTTACAATTTAATTTCTTTGTAGACTTTGATCAATGATGAATCTTAGCTTTTATCCATCATGTCTGAAAACTATTATCTTATTTATTAAGAGTGATTTAGTGGGTTAATAAAACTGATATGGCAGCTGGCCCGTGATAAGAAGTTATTGCAAGTCCCTGAACAGCTTAAGCCTATCATTTCCTTATCAGCTATCATTTGTGTCAGTGTATGCTAAAATCAGAGCTACAAGTTGTGTAGGAACATATGTTACAACACACAGCTGAAATTAAAAGAGAAAAGTAGTTCAGCTTGTTTTATAAAATGTCTGTTTCAAAAATTTAAAGTAAAATCCTTATGACTGATTACATTTTATTAWTTACACAATAGAAATATAAATATTAAAATACAAATACACTATACATACACATAAAAATATGCACATGAAGAGACAGAAGGAAGGCATTTGAAGATGTAGGTTAAATATGTTATTARTATGTCTGGGATGGGTATACTACTCTCAATAGGGAGTCCAAAACAAGCTGTTCAACTAATGATTTTGGCTTGTAACAGAATAATAATCTTCATACCCTATTACTCTAYGGAGTATGCCAGACAGAGCTTGTAAAGTAAGATTATCCGATTTTTAATTGTTTCTGTGTCAYRAATGGAAAGCTGTAGTTTTTAGCAYTAAAAATTCAACTACACATTACTGAAGAAAATTACAATGATACCTACTGTGCCTCTAATACACAGAATATGTACTGAAAATATCTATTCTCTACATAACAAGATGTCCCAGTGATAAATTCTGATATCTTGGGGCATTCCTATCTATTCTCTACATAACAAGATGTCCCAGTGATAAATTCTGATATCTTGGGGCATTCCATCAGGAACAAGTATATTGCCTACAACTGGATACCTAAGAACACAAATCATACTACAATTCCTGTTCCTAGCCCAAATATATTAATATTGAATTAGATGCTGAATAATCCAGAAATTGAATCCTAACTTTGTAAAGAAGTACTGGTTTTCGTTGCTTCTGGCCCAGTCTAACCTTAGCAGGAGGGAACACCAAATTTGTGGTGAAAGCATAGAAATTTTAGTTTTATTTTTAGATTTTTTTTTTTAAAAAGGCATGTGATTAAAGCTGGGAAGTTTAAACTTTTGGAATGAGATGTAGGCAACCGCTTGCTTACATGGCCAATGACAAATGTGCAGATAACATKGTTAAAGAAGCAGTCACAGTTCTATTCTGTTTTTCATCCTGTTCAATGGACACCCTTTGCAACGTAAAGACTAAGTACATGCTATTATTTCAAAGAATCCATATATGTATATTTTCAACACCTCTTGTGTCACAGTAAGGAAAGAGATGAGAAACTTTTGGTTTTCCCAGGGGCTGACAGGTGCCACAGTGATCTGGAAGTGTTATGTAGACTCATCAGTTTCAGGCAAACAGTAAAAGTGATGATGTTGCTTTTCGTCATGTTTCTTGGCTGTAAAATCCTGAACACACAAAGCAGACTGTCCCAAAACAAAAAAAAATAATTTCAGCTGAGATTTTCAAAGCTACCTAGGCTAGGCAAATTTATCATCCTAATGAACAGTTTCTTAGGTGTAATATGTATCTAATGCCTGTAATCAGCTTTGCAAATAAAAAGAACGTGAGAGTTTTGTTCTTACCTGTGACAGTTCCATCCAAGAACAAACAAAATATGATTTTTTTAGTGACCTTATGACCAGGAATAGCAGAGATGAGATGAGAATAACACTTTTGTTAATGTGTTCTATGAACTATTTGCTGGGGCTTTGTGTCTTAATGAATTTCTTCTTCAAGCTTTTGGGGAGTTTCAGTGAAATTGGTGTAATGTGTTGCACAGTGCCTACTTTGAAGTAGCTTGGTTAAACCAGCTGCCATGCTACTTTCAAGCTAATATTAGCAAAAACCAAATTAATCTTTCTAGCCTATCCATAGCATTCTTAGACAAATTTGGTTTAACACAATCAGTTTTTAAATCTATTGAGTGGAATTTATAAGACAGGRCCTATCACCTTTGATAGATGAACTCAAGCAAACTTTGCTATGACAGGTAAGGAAAGAGCTGCCCCCAGCTTGCTCTCCTGCCCTTCTCCCAAAGGTCACTTATTTTGTAGCCAGATCAGTGGAAAGCAGTAAGTAGCTACTGCACAGCTGGTTTTCTTAGCACCAACTCATTCTCTTTAGCATCTTTGGTGTCTTTGGTTAAAGTGTTGGGTGTGAGCACCACAAAGCCTGAGCAATTGTAACATTTCCTTTTTCAAGGTCTATTTGGAACAGTAATCACCAGGAGAGCAACAAGGGACACAAATGTGGATGAGAAGTGCCTAAATGACTAAAATAATTCAGACTTAGTCAGCCTACAACCTGGTAGAAGAATGAATGAATGAATGAATGAATGAATGAATGAATGAATGAATGAATGAATGAATGAATGAATGACATTATTATTAGTCATAGGAGGTTGAACATTAAGTTATAAGGTACACTGGCAAGCTATTTTCAGCTGAGAAGTGCTCTGAGAAGTCTGTATGTAGTGGTGGCAAGTCAGATAAAATCAACCTGGTAGATCAAACCCAGCACCCTTTCAAGCAAATGAAGTACAATGAAATAGAAATTAGGGGCAAGAGATGTAGCATGTTTCTGAATATTCTGTTCCAGATACATTCTTGTAAGAGAGAAARTATTTTAAATTTAATGATTGAATTTTGGATCAAATCATGGTAATATTGTTTTCTATGAGACTAGATTTGACTATGATATGAGACTAGAACTATGTCAGTTCAATGTTTTGTTAGAACCTGTTTAGAAAAGTTTTCAGAAAGCATTTAAAATCAACTTGACAGTTTGCTTTACTTTCAGTTTGTGAGCTTGGTTTACTTGACATGTCACTCATAAACACTTTTTTTTTTTTGCTACAGGTATCACTATTATGGAATTGGCATTAAAGAAAGCAGTGCATACTACCACTCTGTGTATTCTGGAAAAGGCTTAACCAGGTAAAATAACAACTTCTGAGACTTAAGCAGTGAAGGTCTAACTRTAATCTTTCCTTAGGAAGGTATTTGTAGAAGTCTAATTTTTGTTTCTACCAGAACAGATATTGTYGCTTATCTCAGTGTTTTAAGAGGTTGATCTAGATATTTTGCTAATGTCTTCCAGTTTGACCCCCCACAATCAGTGTAAAGCTACATCAACTTGTAACAGCAGAACATTTGTTCTAGCTTGTATGAGGCAGWAAAGTCCCATTTCCAGAGCACTTGTCTAATTTTGTTTGCTTGTGTGTCACCCTGTGAGTTCTCTCCCCAAGACAGCTTTCCATTATGAAAAGCGTGGAGAATGGTGTGAAGCTGGCACCTGTGGGGCAGGAGGGAGGGGGTCAGTGTAGATTAATATTTACAGGTCCTTTGACTGGCTAATATCAGTTTAAACCTAACCCAGGAAGCTCTAATTATATTTATTTAAGGGACAGCTAGCAGGATCAATACGTTACGATAGCTGCCTGTTGGTTTGCCAAAGATTAATAGTTCGTAAAACAAATGTTTCTGTTCACATATGGCTTGAATGATGGCTTTCATTGTCTGTGGCAGTATACCTGGATAAGTGGGACTTTGAGAAAGGAAAGGAATAAATGAGTTTWTAATCACACATAGAAAATTCAACTGGTGGCAGATTTAGGTAATATCCAAAGAGACCTTTTCCAAACAATAAGACACGTGTAAAAATTGARGGTAATGCTGTCAATGATGCCTAAAAAGGGAGGGTTCTCTCCACAGCAATACTGAAGCTTTAATAGAATATGCTCACTCTTTGTTTGGTATTTATCCAATAAATATCCAGAGCTGTGGAGRTGTTGCTGATACACAGTGTATTTTTCTTTCATAATGCAGAATTATCTTGAACAAATTGTTCATCTTGTTGACTAAAAGACAGTTTTTTTTTTCATTTAAGGGAATATAATAATTCTTATCCTCAGCTTTATGTCAGGCAGGCACAATCTAGCAGCAATGAGAGCAGAGTAAGGGGAGGTTCTACAAAATTTTCCAAGGTTGAATTTCTGACAGTATACATTCACATAAAGATGATGTAGATACTCTAAGACTTTCCTAGATACTAAGATTTTCAGTACTACTCWCTAGATTCACTAGATTTGCTAATTACGAACCTTTTCTTTGTGTTAGAATCTGTGCTGTCCTGTATGAAATGTTGAATTTTCAGGGTCCAGCAGTTAAATTACCTCCTTGCCTGATTTAAAACAGAAGCTCAAATGCTCATTTTGCACAATCTGATCCATTTGGTTGGATTTCTTTGTGTGAAGAGAACAATGCAGTAGCCTGGGATTAMAAAGAAGCTTTTGGATATGGAAAGAATCAGGCAAAGGGATTCAGAACTAAATCTCCCAATTCCTGGCTGCTGCATAAAGTGATCCATGCAATCTGTCCTTATGTCTCTTTCCATAGGAAAGTCATAGGTAGGACTCTTGAAGAGCAATGCTAGCAGATGCTGCCTCACATTTTTGCTGTACATTCCGTGTACATTTTGTYGAACATGTGGAAATCCAGAATCCAAACCAAGTACACCTAGCCATGAAGTTAATTAGGACCACGTTTTAATCAGCTGAGTGATGCCTTTGTTTATACTTARCTATCAGAAGGCAAGTGAACTGTCTAGGTGACATATGCTGGATCACCATGTGATGGGAACAGTCAGGCACCTAGGCAGGCCTGGGCAGGAGGAATTCCACAACTGCTCAGCCTCTGGGTTTCTGTCCTGCCAGAAAGCATCTCAACAAGTGGGAAATCATGATATTGCCACTAATAATTATGAGACTTCATGTGGCCCACAGTATCTTATCAGTTGGCAGCTAGTGGAGCAGGAAATAACAATAATCAAACAACATTTATCATTATACTGATCCATTAGAATCCCCATCATTATACATTCTCTACTTCAGCACTTAAAATTTAATTTTTTTTCTGATTTCTGCACTGAGGCATTGTCTGATAGTCCAATGACTACATTGGGAATCTGTCAACTGGACTTCACTTTACTGCAACACATTTTTGCCAGTTAAGGAAGCTTTTATCTCAGAAATGTATTTCATTGCATCAAACTAGTACTGTAGGAAAAAAGAATGGGAAATCACTATCATTTCTTAATTTTCCCAAGAAATGTAAATTTTATATATATATGCATACTTTTCTACTCTGAATTTACTCAGCTCTATCAAAAACTGTATCTATTTCCTTATAAAGACCTTATGGGCTTGGACCTATGCTGCCCTTTTGGTGTTTGAAAAGTGGCAAAGATCCAAACAAAAACCTGAAACTAGATTTTATACTTTGCTATTTAGTCAGTGGTCTTAATCTTCATGTTTTATAGGATATCAGTAAGTTTCCTGATATCATCARGCATTTGCAAATCAGTGGAAGAAGTTAAGAAAAAAAATTGAAAAGCCCATAAAAACATGTCATTGYATTTGGAAAAATGTGATAATTTTTCTARTWGAAGYATATATATGCATATATACAGATATATGATCTCTACAAATATTCTGCTAAGGAAAAAATAATCAAATGTGTTTATTTTCAAAGGTTCTCTGGAAGCAAGCTAAAGAATGAGGTAAGTGGTGTAGTCTGTTTCCTTCTGTTGTAATTCAAATATAACATGACCTGCGGTTTCCTTCACATTAATTTCTTTGAAAATTGCAACTGTATTTTTCACTAAATTTTGACTGCATAACCTTTTTAAACAAAGCTGAATATTTGATCCTCTAAATAGTCAAAGAAAAATAAGATTGGAAAACACCTACGGTTCCCATTCCAATCTAGCTACCCATAACCATATTTAAGCAAAGGATCAAGCTCTACCTTTGGGTTTTTTTACATCTTACTTTTACAGGAGGGCTTTTTCAGAATCTCATTTGTCTGAATGGAAACTGAAAAGAAATTTTTTTTAGAATAAACTGAAATTTCTGCCTCCTGGTCAGAATTGCCTTTCTCTATTTTTTGCTCTGCATGACACTTTGTTGTGATGTCTTTTTGCTGCTTTTGCTTGCTGGATGGAACAAACATAAGCTGCTAGTAACTTCTTATCAGCCTTATAGCTTTTTACTGTACTTGTTATTATTTGAATACCTTCAGAGTAAAAAAAAAMCATAAAGTCTTGTAAATGGCATGTTTCCAATTTCTGTTGGAATTATCGCTTCTGATGAACCCCAGAACTGGATTTGGTTTTGTTGGTTTTTGTTCTCCAGCCCCCCACAAGGAGTCTACATTTTTACTACTATGATAGAGTCACTGTCATTCTGCTCCTATTTATAGTAGAAAATTACGGATTATTGTACATTAAGGGTTAAGGGCTGCTCCCAGTATTTTTCTTTGACACTGAGTTCAATTGGCATGGAATGTCCTGCATCCATATTACAAATTGAACCTATAAAAAGACACAGGGATCTCTCTGCCACATTGCCACAAAGAAATCTTCCAAATGTGCAGTACCTATTGAGGTATGATTAGAAGCTGTTTGGGATACTGCTAATTGGCATGGGCTAAAAGAATGTCAGAGGCCATTCTGAGTAACAGTTTCAGTATTGCCTGGGAATGTTTCCTGACACCGTTTAATTTACTAGACTAAATAKACCCTCTGTGATCAAGTGATACACAGCAAGCCTTTCACCTTTTTCATTTTCAGATAAGCAAYTTCTAGCTGATAGCAGACATTTTTATTGGTCCCCAAGAGTGTAACTTTGGTCCACTGATTTTCATCCCCCTTATTACCATGATCTCAAAGCCATCCAGATCTTTCTACATGACCTCTTGGTCTCCCTCTGTTGCTGATTTCATTAGCTCATGTCAACCAATTTAATATACCAAATGTTCSATGATGTCAGCCCCAAGTCTGACCTTTGGGAATCTTCACTTCAATCCCTTTTCAACCCAGTAGTTTGCCTGTCAACACAACTTGTTAGGATTTCAGCTGGAGTCAATTTCTTAAACATTTTTGCATTCTTTTACTAATCCCCACTYTCTCTCCAGCCTAACTAATCATTTCCCATGGTGACAGTACGTCAAGTATTTTAGTGAGGTTCAGATAGATTAGATCTGTTGCATTTTCCCTGTTCAGATAATCAGCTATCTTATCAAAAAAAGATAGTACTGTGCCATGGGATATCCCCAGCATATTCATGAGCACTATTGCTCATTTGTTCAGAGTTTTGTGATGGAATATATCTGATTCCCTTGGCATAAATAGATGCATATTTTCTTCCATCTCTGATGTGACATTCCCAGTCTACCTTGGGACTGACAATCCCACAAACCTGTTTTATTTCTGTGCCAAAGTTCCTTTGTCCTTCCAGAAAAAAATGTTCACAGATAAGTCAGTGGAAATACGTGAGAAAGCGCACATCACTAAGTTCTTCATTGTCTAGCTTTGTATTGTCTGAAATTATTGAGGAAGGTCTTAGAAGAAAAAAAGTATTTCATGGTCAAAACTGAATTACTAAATTATAATAATCTCAGTGTATGGAAAATTTGGCATTATATTTTCATTACTGAGAATAGGTGACAGATATCTCCTTATTCATTTGCTTGAAAGTACATGCAATTAGGTATTCCAAAAAGCTTTCTAACGATTGCATAAMGTGTAATTCTCAGTAGGAACATAAAGACATTGAAAAGATGTTAAARCACTGATTGTCTAGATATACTGAGTAAATGGCATTTGAATGAACACTTATTGAGTGCCAGGGACACTGTTTACTTCTGGTATGTTTTATTGCATTTTCTAGTATTCTCTCTGTAGGGGGAGATATCAGCAAATTCTTTTATCTAAACCAGTTAGTGCACCATTAGAGTCTGCATGGTTAATTAGGCAGATAATATTATGGTCATTATCTTAATGTTAAATGGCCATTAGAAACAGATGGCATTAAATTGAAAGGGCAAGTGGCAGTGGGTTAAAATATTAAGCCTAGAACCGAAGCACAGTCATATAAGTCCATTAGCAAGGTAAAAAACATTGCAGATTATCTTCTCTTAAACCTCCCACYACCATCACTACCTTATTTTAAATGAATGAATCGGTTTTAATCAGAGCTTTTAATATATTTCATGGGTAATTGCATAATAAAATCATTAAGATTACTCCTGTTAAAAAATAGCCTCTTTATACTCATAGACAATTATAACACCACAAAAATATTGACACAAARAAGTACTAATGTTTCTAAATTTCTACAATTTCTTTTCCTTGGAGCTTTATATGTGTTTGAATAGTAAATAGCACAGGCAAAATTATTTTACGTAATGTATGCTGTTGGTTTTTTCTTGACTGTTTTGCCCTATAAAAATAGGGCTATATTTATGTTGAATAAGTCAGTCACAGCTATGGTTTTCTAAATTCTGTATTTGAGATAATTTCACTTGAAACTAGCCTTCAATTAATGAGTCAATATTTACAGAAAAATAATCTCATTTGCAAGCTTCTGCACTATATGTTGCACTATGTATCTACCATTCCCACACCAGTGAAATCTAACTGTAGGCAAAGGGGCAGGAAAAGGTCACTTCAAGTTGCATTCAAATGCCTTGTACATAGATGTCATCCATTAATACAGAAGGAATCTGAACAGAAATAATAGATTTACCACAGGAATATGCAGAAGGCCAGCTCATGGCTCTGCATACAGACTTGACATAAGGACTGGTTAGGCCAAAAGAGACTGAAGGTTTCAGCGAGATAGTCTTTAGATTTGAATATAATGCTATCAGAATAAGTACTGTTTGGCCAGTAAGGACAGAACCGTAATACCAATTGTATTGCTTCTCTTGGGGATGAGGATTTCCCCTTAATTGTACCATTTGAGAGTTTAATAAGCCTAGTGTGGTGTCCATTATAAGCATACTTATACTGTTTTAACCCAGGATATACTCAAGATATTTTTGTGGTCTGTAAGTACTACAAGATGTGTGTATCTATAATATTTCAGATGTCACAAGCTAAGGAGGYTTGAGATGTGAACTCTAAGAACTGAAAGACACTCTCAGATTAACCAAATTTAGCATACATCMGGAGGCATTTATCTGGACCCCAGGTCAGCAATGACTGTGTCTCAACAGAGGAACGGGAAAGCACTAAATGTGAATATCTTACTGGGAATGGGAATATTCCTACTGAGATGTAAAACTGAAACTTCATGTTMTTAAGTCTGCCACAATCACAGAAAATAATATAATGAATACGTGGCATGGAAGTATCCATAGATCCTATACACCATCACATCCATACCAAATGTTACCAAACTTTATGAGAAACTAAAAATAATGGTTGCCATAATAAAAGAGCAGAAATCACTCAGAGCAGAGAGAGAGCAGGGGAGAGCTGTAATATCTCCACTACCCTAAWTCTTTGCACTAGAAAGCTGCGACTTAGAGTCTCCCTGAATCACAGAATTACAGTCCGTACTGTAGAGGAGAGTTGTACTCTTAACATAGATCAAATTCAGTGCTTGTAGAATTCCATTAAATAATGCATAGCAAAGGTTATATCACTCTGATTCCAAACTCTGTTTGATTCCAGTTTAGATCTAGACACATAATTAATAACCTTCCTGAGCTGGTATCCAAATCTGGATAAACATCAGTATTTTYGAAGGATTATCTGAATGCAAGTATTCTGGAATACTGAGAGACTCGTGAGATTATATACAAGTTTAGCATGATTTTTTGGTTTCAGATGTGACAGTATCAGCTATTTCAATGTCCCTGTTTTTTCCCTTCCATTTCAGGGTGGTTTTACTCGTAAATATTCCCTGAGTTCCAAAACTGGAACACTCCTCCCAGAGTTTCCAAGTGCTCAACACCTTTTGCTTCAAGGGTGCATTTCTAAAGACAAGGTAAAATGGGAGCTCCTTCTCTTCTGTCTTAGAGATCAAAAATATTSCTCAGAATGTTTCTTCATGTCTTAGCCTTTGAGGTATTGACATGAAAGAGCCAGAAATGTCCATAATCAAACAGAGGTGACTGATTTATAGAGGAGGCAAACCTTTACTAACACCGATTAACTGGCTTTCCAATGGAAAGGTGGTTGAATTATTTACCTATTAACTGACCCAGTATTTTACACACTGATGGTATGTAAGACAGGGAGAGGAAAATAAACAAACAACTGAGAGTTGTATTCTTTCCAAATACCTTTGGATTTAAGGTAAAATTTGTTCTGATTAGAACAGAACAAAGATTTCACAACAAATAATTAGATGAAATTTACTGTCTTACATTAATTGTTTAGAAAGAGACTGAAAATCTGAATATGTTTGGKTTTTTTTTAAATTACTAAAATAATTCCTCATATCAATGCTTGGTATTGTTTAACCTAAGGATAACTTTCAGTTGGAAGTATCTTACTCATGTTCTATGTCTTTGACTTTTTGCCTGTGTATAATGTGTGTGTTCTTTCTGGTCACATTACTAGCTGCTACATCCCTACACTGTGCTAGAAATCCTTTGACAGACATCTTGAAMTTTTCAATTTAGCCTCCAGTGCAGGTGATAGTGACTGGTTTGAGATACATTGCTTTGAAGCATTTTGCTAAGCTCCTCCTTAGCTTGTTCTGTGAAAGTAGTGAAGCCTAGGATTCCTGTAGGGAGTAGCAAAACAAAAGGAGTCACCTTAGCTGGAAATCTCAGCTGGAAATCTTATCATTCCTAAAGAGAGCCCAAGAACACTTATAGTCAGCAGTGCACCACCTGCTGCTATATCCTCCATCAGTGAAGTGACATGTCTCATATATTCAGCATTCTGATTAAATTAAATCTAACAAATGTTTGAGGTTCCTTGAAGATTCAACACAGCAGTGTAAACAAAACAGATTTTTGCTGTTCCAACAATGGAGAAAAACGTGCAATGCAACATTGTGCACCACTGTCTGGGAGCAGACTCATTGAGTTATGAGGAGACTGAGGGAAGAGAGATTAATTTCTATGTGTCTCTTACACTCCCTTTTGTTGCTGCTCTTTCCTTGTTTCTTATTCTATCATTTCTTGTTGTATTTCCTTACTGTTTTTTCACTCCTTCATGTTATGTGACCAAAGCTTATTGAACCTAAGATATTTAGGTACTCTGTTGAAGACAGCCCATACATGAACTCCTGCATTAAACTCCTAAGGAGTTGCCTGTAACTCAGATCGCTGGAGAGTCCATGAATACAGCWGTCTGCACTAAAATAGATGTGTAATTCCTGCATTTAATGTTTCTGGAGAGAATTTACCCAAACTTTAAAATTCCATCAACTTCATTCAAAACAAAACAAATCTTTAAAATGTTCTTAAGCCACAAACTTTGCTACTGCTTTACAAAGATATGCAGTTAGAGAAGCAGCTCGAAAATCAGAAAGGTCTTTTTTCAAAGAAATCAATTGCAATAATTTTTTWAAGAAATCTGTATCCTGAATCTATTGCATTAGATGCACTAGGTTAATTCAAAATCTGATGGTGGTTTGCYGGGGAAATTTACAAGCTGTGAGAAACCTTCTGTGATTCAGGACCATAAGAATGGTTTTGTTAGCACTTTTCCTTCCTTAAAAAAGTTTGCATGTTTCTTGTCTTATAATTTGCTACAATTTTTTTAAAAACACTACNTTTTATAAGGGAGCACTCCACTCAGATAAAGTAGCCTGATGAGATAAAAGGGAGTTCTGCTTTTTAAAGCTCAGTTCGTGTGAGGCAGTGATTAAACTTTGACCAAATGACTGGCAGCTATTTTCTCATTTGTCCAACTAGATGATGTTTCAKAACACTCATAGACGCCTATAGTAGCCTAATGATTAACTTGCACTGCTCTATGGGATTAATCTTAGCTTCAGAAAGGTGAATTTACTTTACCATCTGACTGACTAATCTGGCTATTGCCTTACTTTATTATCCACATTTTCACAGGGTGTACAGGTTCAGATGCTACATTTCTGAAAACAGCATCAGTGCTTGACTTAAATAATGACTTAAATAATGTTTGAATAATAATGGCATAAAGCTAGAGATGAGTGACATCCTCACCACTTCTGGATATACAGGCTGCCTATTTGTAAATATGCATTGTAGTACAGTTTATGCTATGTGTTTAAATACCAGCTACAGAAAGCAGAAACTTAGAACACCGTAGCAGTAAAGGAAAGAGTTAAGAAAGTCTGTTTAATATTTCTTTCTTCCAAAAYAGGTAGATACTCTTATCATGATGTACAAAACACACTGTCAGTGTGTCCTTGACAATGCAATTAATGGGAACTTTGAAGAGGTAAGGTTGTTTGAACACACATTCTTGGTATGTATGCATGGGGAGCCAAAAAAGCATGATTTATGTCTATGAATCTGGTTCCTATTCCTTTAGATCCAGCATTTCCTATTACATTTTTGGCAAGGAATGCCTGACCATCTTCTTCCCCTGCTTGAAAATCCTATCATCATTGACATTTTCTGTGTCTGTGACTCTATACTGTATAAGGTAAGTTAAGCATTGGGAAATCTCAACCATGGTACAACTTTTGTGTCTGTAAAAAGATAGAATGACAGGAAGCCATGACTGCTCTCTGCTGAAAATCAGCAAGSAAATAATTCAAATCAAGAAATAAAATTGGGACCTGTAAGGGCTGGACTCCAGGCTCAGCTCTGCCAAACACCTGATGTGTGACTGTGGGCCACACACTAACAGTGAAAGCCTGGCCTACTTCTTGCATGTAGCTAAAAAAAATGCTTGTGTGCTCACTGACAAGCCTGGCTAAGGTAATCCTGGATGAAAACTGAAGCCTTGTTTTCATGGAAAAGATTATGGCAATTTCTACCAGAAAYGAGAGTCCGTGGCACATTGGTAAGGTGATTCCACATGCCAATCTGCTACTCACAGGTTATGTCAGGCCATGGTTTCATGTTACGAGGTTGCAACAATACTGGGATAAGATATTCTTACCTCTCCTGTCTGCTGCATTTCATTTCTGTTCCTATGCTGCTAGGTATACCACCAAAACTGCTACACTCTAAACTGATTTGTGTTTAAAAAAAAAAAAAAAAAGGAATAATTGTTTTGCAGAGCTTTTGGGACATATGAGTTCTTCGATCCAACTCATGGCACAATCACATAAGCAGTTGAAACTTAGTAAAACCTTGGAGTGTTGCAAGGTCAGGAATAGGTCATARGGCACTGGGAAAAAATAAAATAATGCCACCACATTTTCTTGAGTTTTTAATTTGGAAAGTCAGATCAGACGATTATTTAGTAGATACCAAGTGCTTCAAGTTCCTCTGATAGAACATGCCATAGAAATAGAAAAGGATTGTCATATAGGTGTCTAACAGATTTCACATCACATGTTGAGAAGAAACATCTAGTGGCTTAACAGCAAACACCAACCAGTCAAAGCAAAATACTTGAGAGTCTTTAGCCCTGATGCCTTATTATAATCAATTTGTCATTCTTTACTGTACAAAAATATGGGGGAAAATCCAGAAAAGATGAAAGTAAGTATTTCTTAGAAGCATATCAAGCTGTAAAATAAGTGTTTTAGTTAGCATACTCAAGTAAAGGTAATTAGCATCAAGAATCATAATTACTGCCCAGGAGATTAAGGGTCATTAAGCCTCATTTACTTGTAGAGGTTATAATGTACCTTGAGTTTATGAGCTTTTTCCTGCTATAAATGTTCAATATGTCTCTGTCTCAATAGATTCCCTTTTAACTTTTTTTTTATGATAGATTTAATGTGACAGAAGAAGAAATACTAAAAGAACATTAAATTACAAATTGAATAAGATCAAATTTCTCAAAAATTCAAAATTTGCTGTTGTGCCTCTTCTTTTTCTCTCATTATTTCTTACTTATAATCATGTTAGCTATTCTTGACAGCGCAGCTTACAGAATGAAAAAGACACTACATTGGATTGTTACTTTTGCACTAACAGTGAAAGGAGATTTTTGGGTTATAGGCTAACAACTTTGTCCTCCAAAATAACATTTCCTAGGGGGCATGCCAGATGGCACAGCTTTTTGCCAAAAGTGTTCCATGGCACACTTAGCTACAGGGAACTTTATGACTAAACTCTGAATACCTTCAGTGCCATGTCCACTTTGGCACAAAGATGAATCAACAGTATTTAAGAACTTGGGAGATGTTTTATAGAGACTTGGTGATGCTAGAAAAGGTAAAGTGTTTATGCATCTCACTTCTACTAATTTCCCCACTCTAAGATATGTGGGTTACAATGTTTTCTTTGGGTGTGTTTTTTGTTTTACKGGGATGAAGATATGCATTAAGAATGCGCACTATCTAAGTATATAAATATCTCGTATGYTCCTATGTAATAGTGATTGAAGAAATCCTATAAACATCTGGACAATAGGCTGAATGGCTCTATTTTGTATSAATTTTATGCACCAATCACTTCTCAGTCTAAGTAGACAAGACAGACATGAATGAATAAATGAATAAATGGCCAGTAGAAGCATGATGTCATTTTCTGTTAACTTTTTGAAGGTTCTTACAGATGTACTCATCCCTGCAACGATGCAAGAAATGCCAGAAAGGTAGGTATTTGACAATAATCATGGTACATTCTGATTTTTARGCATATTCCAGATAAATACCAGTAATTCTATATTCTAGAGAAATTTCATCACAGTATTTATGCTCCTTTTTAGAATATTAGAGTACGTATGGCAAAATGGTGTCAGCTCTGAGGGCAGCTRTAGAACAGCCTTAAAATATTACATAGCATTTTAATGTCCCAATTGGCTTACAATTTTTCCCAGAGGAAGTACATACCAATATGTAGTCAATATGTAGATCAATTATTGGTCATTTTTTGTTTCTTTTGCTAACACCTGAGGAGTAATTCATAGATAAGTTCAGGAGTCTGTTGATTCAAACCCATGTATTTAAACTAATGCAAGAAAATTTTTATTGGTGATTCTCTAAATCACGTCTTTTCCCTCATAGTTTACTGGCAGATATAAGAAATTTTGCAAAAAACTGGGAACAGTGGGTTGCTTCCTCTTTGGAAAATCTACCAGAAAACCTGATAGATAAGAAATTGCCTATTGCACGAAGATTTGTTTCCTCCCTGAAGCGACAGACATCATTCCTACACCTAGCACAGGTAAACAGATAAGACTACACATTCAAAAATTTGCCAGTTGTATATAGAGTACCTTTCTGGCTATGAGATACAATGCATTATTTTTTTCAATGTTGATCTTCATCCATGGAAGGCTTATATCATGCGGTTTTAATAATGAAATTAGAAAGTGACCGTAGATCTGACCAAAACTTCAAACTTTTGTACCAGAATAGAGAGCAAAGACCATTAATGAAGTGCYATCCCAGGAAGTTTTGTCAATGAAATGATGAAGTGGACTATATGTGTATTTTTTATAATACCAAATAGGAAAATATCAGATGATCCTTCTTGCCTAGAAAAGATTTGCTGTCTTGTCTATGAAGTTCTTTACTGAGCCTATTTCTTTTTGAGTTTTGAATGAAAAGAAAAAAAAGGGAGTGGCAGGTAGCTGGGGACTCCAAGGCTGTGCTGTCAGGATACAGGTATCTACAGTTAGGAATTATGTCCATGTGGTGGTTTTTTAGATTACACAAAAGAGAAAATGCCTTTAAAGTAACTTCCTTCAGTGCTAACATCTTGGGCTTTGAGGTGGTAATTCTCATGAAAAACTGTAGACACACCACATATTCATCTTGACTTGGTTCTCTCTTTCATAAATATTGAGACAGAAGCAGCATATGTGTGATATTGTGAAAATCTGATAGGAAGACACATTAGAAGAGCATTAGGAGTCAAAAGAAGAGGAAACATTATCTCATCTGATCTGTGATAAACCCAGCCATGGCAATAATTAGAGTCTTCTTTGAGGAGTTTCCAGGTGATCCCTGGGTGTGGACTGGTGCTGGTTTTGGCTGGGATAGTGTTAATKTTGTTCAYCATAGTACAGGTCTATATATTGGATTTGTACTGGAAACTTGATAAATTAGGGCTATTTTGGCTGGCTGCTGCTGAGCAGAGTTTACACAGCCAAGGTATTTTCAGCTTCTTACACCATAGTGCCAGCAAGTAGGTTAGGGGTACATAAAAATTTGGTGGGGGACATAGCTGGGACAGCTAGCCCYARCTGATCACAGGAATATTCCATACCACAGACCAACAATAAAACTGGGGGGGGAAGTTTGCCAGGGCACCACTGCTCAGGCACTTGGTTGGTTGGTGGTGAGCAATTGTTTTCTTTTGCCTCCCTGGTCTTTGTATTTTCCTCTGTAGTTTTTTGGGGTTTCTTTTAAACTTTAAAATTATTGTTATTGTTATTATTATTTCTTTTAAAAATTATTAAATTGTTTTTAACTCAACCAACTAGTTTTCTTACTTTTAATTCTCCCCCCCATCCCATGGCAGGGTAGGGAGAGTGTGAGTGGCTGGGTGGTGCTGAGTGTCATCCGGGGCTAAATCACTCATCTTGCTCTCTCTTGCAGATTGCTCGGCCAGCTCTTTTTGATCARCATGTGGTGAATTCCATGGTGTCGGATATTGAAAAAGTTGATTTGAATAGTATTGGATCTCAGGCCCTCCTGGCAGTCTCAGGGAGCACAGACTCTGATGGGGAAATCTACAATGAATGTAAGTCAATGGTGATATCTTTTTACCTTTAAAAGTAATTMATTCTTTCATTCTACGCCACACCAGTCTACTTGCACTGTCTGAGACAGGGCACTCATAGACTGTGCATTCTCTCATCTGGGTCACTAAACTTCAGTAGGTTAAGAAAACCAATTGGTTGCCTTAGCATGCGCTACAAGAACAGAACCTTGTGCTGGGGAGTCATSCCAGCTGGATGACTTTAAATGATTTATGAAAAATTCATTTACATGTCAGTTGCAAACCTCTTCTGAAACTTTGTCCTAATTATATGGGGATATTAGCATAGATTGGTTCTTGAAAGATACCTCAAAAAGTCCATATCATTGTGGTTTCATGTAATGGATATTTGAACTATTTTACTTTTTTTTTTTATTAATTGGATTTTTTTCCAAAAGTTGAACTTTCTATCATATTACAAAGAAAGCTTTACTACTAAACTTAGTATTAGAAAGGTTTTTAGGTTGAATCTACAAAAGAATGGAAAATAAAATTATCTTCTTTTGCTTTTATTTTCTTGTAAAACTTCCTTGTCTGACAACCTGTATCATTGTGATGCTTAAGTAATTAAAATATGTGTGTGTGATGGACGTGTGTCTTCTTGCTTTGCTGGGGAATTACTTATTTCTTCACTGCTCTAATTCTTTGCTTTTCCTTTCCAWGCCTCAATATTGTCATATGGCTGGTGAGTGGCTTTTTCTCATGTTCAGAATAGTGTGCAATGATATGTTCTCCTTTTTACATGGTAGATGACTCTATTACAGTGTTCCAAGAACTGAAGGACCTTCTAAAGAAGAATGCCACTGTGGAATCATTTATTGAATGGTTGGATACTGTGGTTGAGCAAAGGGTTATCAAGGTACCTTTCAAATGTTCTGCCTGACTCCACACTTAATCATACTCCCCTTACTCCTTGCACAGACCCTTATGCAGTCCCACTGATTTTTCACAAGGGATTTTCAATTTTGTTTCTATTGCTTTGCTGTAACAGGGAAGTTTGTCATTTGGTGTCAAAAATTCCAGAATTATTAGTTCTAGTTAATCATTCTGAACAGTGTTATGTATGTGGCAAACTGAGAAGTATTGTAGCTAAAACACTGAAGTCAGAACTTTCTCTAACTGCACATGAAAGAAAGCCTCCCACCCTATGTGCACCTGCAGAATCACAGAGGTAACTGCTCAGTGAGTAAGGTGAACAAAAGTTGTTCCTTAAAGAAGCAATTCTTTCTTCCATGGCATTTGGGTGGTACTGTGTGTGATACAAGTTACTGCAGCAAGTAGTTTAAGAAGTAGCTAGCCTCCAGGATTTATGTATTCTACGGGATGGAAGATATAGTTTTGTAGCTTTGTAAGAGGCTTAATGCAGTAATTGATGGTTTTTGTGGATTCTCCTGCCCACCTCCAATTTACAAGAAGTATTTCATGAAGTATTTTATGTGCATATAGTTATGTAGGGATTAATAAACTACAGCTTAAAACAAAATTAAGGATTTTTGACTTATAGCTAAGTAAGAGATATTTACCCAATTTTTGACTTTAATTACTGTGAATTAGCAGAAAAAAATGTTACATGTTGTTGGCTAATAGTTGAACACTAGTCTTCTTATCAGACTTTTTCTGTCTGGAAATACAGTATCTTACTCATCATTTTAGGTAGGATCCTGATATGAATGGATGTGAAAGGATGAGATAGTACAATTAGCATCAAATGGCTGGCAGAAGAGTGACTGCTACTTAGAGGAAAACCATGGGCATGTCATTTTTCCTTTCTTTGCCTGTTTTTCCAAATTTCAATGGAGACAGTGATAATTTATTTCTTTTTGAAGTACTCTGAGTTTCTTAATGTTTGCTGTCATATGTGAGCAGCACAGTGAGGAGCTTTGGATAAAACAGGGCAGCAAAGCCTAAGCAAGTCCTCACACACACAGAAAGCTCTTGAGGCAAAAAACTCCCTTTGAAGCTGAGTAATCTCAACTTATTTTAGACCAGAATAATTATGTCTTACTTTCATTCCACAATTTCAGAAGACAATTCCTGGTAAGCAAGTCAGGCAGAAAATGTGAAGCACTTTCCCATTCAGCATTTACTATGTGATACTATATTATTAAAGCTAACAGGTATGGTTCCTAGAATTGTTTTCCTGTAGTTAAGGGAAGAAATACCAACAAGTTCTGATATGAAGCTAGGTCGACTAGAGCAGAAGCTAATAATTTACAGAACATGTAATCCTTCCACTGCTGTCTGCCTTCTGTTCATGCTGAAGGGTGGCTACTGTCAAACTCACACAACAGCTTCTTTCTGCTCGCTGTTTGATAAAGTAACAAGGCATATGTTACCACATGAACAAATCACTGCCAGAGCAAAGTGACAGTATGAAATGAGCAGTATTAAAAGCATCACTTTGATCATCATGATAGTAACATACCATTCTGTAAGAGAAATGCTGCCAGTATTACACAGATTAAATGAAAGTACAAAGAATTTCTGTTCCCTGTTTATGTGGAAGAGCATACTGCCAGAGTGGGAGCTTTTTCTTTTCCTTCCTTCCTTCCTTCCTTCCTTCCTTCCTTCCTTCCTTCCTTCCTTCCTTCCTTCCTTCCTTCCTTCCTTCCTTCCTTCCTTCCTTCCTTC
>NW_026623332.1:1991052-2010886 GCF_030028575.1 Malurus melanocephalus | reverse complement strand
AAAGAATACAAAAGTGTGGGCTTCACAGATTCCTTCCGCCCTTCCCTCCTTCCTTCCGCGCCTTCCTTCTTCTTTCCTTCCCCCCTTCCTTCCTTCCTTCCTTCCTTCCTTCCTTCCTTCCTTCCTTCCTTCCTTCCCTCCTTCCCTCCTTCCTCCCTCCCTTCCTCTCTCCCTCCCTTATTCACTTCCTTCCTTCCTTCCCTCCCCCCCATATATTTATGGAATAACTTGGCACTTAAAGAGTAGAATATGAAGCAATTTATGCACCCTCAGGACATATCAGAGCCCAAGCAGTAAACAGTTTGCTTCATCCAATATTGACAGGAAACATTCTATGGTGGCACTGGCAAGAGCGAAGGCTGCTCTGTTTTACCAAGTTAGGTCACACATCAAGAAGATAGTTTCAATCAGGCATCTGGATTCACTCTGCCACATAAGCCTGAGTCAAGGACTCCTTGAACTCTCAAGGATATTCAGTTCTTCTCTCCTGTGTGCAGAAAGCAAGTGAGCATACTTAGCAGTATTTTACTATTCTCTTTCAGGCAAGCAAGCAAAATGGGAGGTCTTTAAAGAAGAGAGCTCAGGATTTCCTTCTGAAATGGAGCTTTTTTGGTGCTCGAGTGATGCATAACCTGACTCTAAACAACGCGTCAAGTTTTGGTACCTGAGCTTTATAGAAACACTCATATTTTGTATATATATGTTACCATTTAACAGCTTTCCCCCATTTTCTGTGCTGAGGAACCTATCCCAATCTAAAAATTCTTTGATCAAAGCCACAAATGCTGTGTAATGTGTTTTCATACTAATATTTCACAGTAAATGCTAACAATATTATGCTGGTGACCTGTGTCACACGTTTGTTTTTAAAATGTATTTTTCTTTCAAATTGCTATTTTGATACTGCTTGGACATTTAAGTGCTAGAAGCATTGTTTTGATATAGCAATGGAAATGTAGCTGYACATCTCATTATAAGACACAGAAGATTTAAATTATTAGTTTTACCTTCCTTTTTATCACATTGATAAAAAATTACTGTTGTATCTAAGTTCTTGTGCAYTGTGTGTTTTAATAAAAGCAAAAGGAATTTGTCAGTGACCCCACACTTAATTCTGGAATCAGCCAATGATCARTTTAATAGTGTTTGTGGCTTTTGAAAATTAAGGCTCACACATCCATTTTTAGGAATGTTTACGTTTTTGGGAATGCTCAAAAAGAACCTTTCATAAGATAGAAGATGGCAGAACAAGTGAAACTAACTAGTACATAATTTCATATGTTAAGCCATAGGTACTTTGTTATCTAAAATTCAGAGGATATTTGAAATGTGTAGGGGCACACACACACGCACATTTTTTAATGTGATATATCCTTGAAATAAGGTCAAAGACTTCACCAGTTATTGTCTGGTTATTTAGCACAAGGCAAACAGAAAATAGAGCAGAGGCATTCTAGCAGGCTTCAGCCTTATCTAGCTCCACTGTGTGCTCTCTTCAAGTATAAAGCATGTCTCACTTTCATCAGTATTTTTCTTTGATGTAATTAGTGGTCAAATAGCCCACAGGACAGTAAACAATTGAGCTAGGTGGGCCAGTGCAAAGAGAGATTAGAGCTAGAGTTTAGGCACTATTCCTTGTTGGTCTTGCCAGGTCATTTAAAGTCCACAATTATTTGTTTGTTTCACTGGCTTCTTGCARAGTGGTGAGAGATGGTCACAAAGATAACTCAGCTACTCTCTCTCTTTCTCCTCCTAAAGGTTCTTTTCATTTGATCCGCATGTTACTAGATGAGTACATCCTGCTTGCCATGGAGACACAGTTCAACAATGACAAAGAACAAGAACTCCAGAAYCTACTGGACAAATACATGAAGAATTTAGGTAACTAGAGCTTGTCTCTTTGCATGTACTCCTGTATGTTTAGAAACTGATGTATTTGTTTAAGCAGAAGCAAGTTTACTGCATTCTTCTGAAGGTGCAGTTACATGCAACATTGTCAAATTCACCTGAAAAGTTTGTGGCCATTCATTCAGCAATTCATTCCCAACTTCCTACCATAGTTCACTTCATAAAATTTTGTTGGAATGTCAGTACTGAGGATCTGAAATTATTGGATGCAACAAAAATAACTGAAATTATTTTGGATGCAACAAAAAGACTTGTAGCTACATCTGAAGGGCCATGAACTGACGTGGGAAAAGAAGTATAAGTAATAAAAAGGGCAGGAATTTCTAATCCAGTTTTTCTCCAAAAAATAAATGTGCAATTACAACTTGAACAAAGATTTTATTAAATGTTAGTAAAATGCAAATATCCCTCCAATGTTGGAACACAAGTTTGGAGCCCTATTTAGCATTTGGCTGAAGTATTACTATATGGAAGAAAAATAAAATTATTTTAAAACAGTATCCTCAACATTTTCCATCTATCAGGCTTCTTCCAAGTTAAGAAGTTTGAAATTATATGTTCCAGGTCCTTTGCTATAAAAAKAATAAAGATTGATGGGATCAAGTTSTGATCCAAGATAATCCTTAAAAKTCTTGTGAAACYTCACTGGATTAATTATTTTTATTACCATTAGCACTGACAATCTGTCCTTAAATTTTCCCTTGTTTTTACTCTAAATCTGCACTTTGCCACAAGAAACTCACCTAGATTTTTTCTGAGTGTAGATGTTGCACTTTTTAAAATTCAGCCTCCTGGAAAAAAAACTTGGCCTGTGCGACAGTTACCTTATCCTTGGGTATTCAGGTGAAGTACTAGAAACCGTAAGGTAAAATCATGGTTTCCACCAAAGAATAGCAAAACTTCCTTTATCAATATTCTGGAAAAGGCTGAAGAACTCTTGAGTATAACAAATGCTTTCCTCCAGATATCAATATGGGAACAGAGTTCATGCATTCTAAAGTTCCCATTGTTAATCCTTTAGGATGAAATTTTGATCCTGATTGAYTCTTAATGCACTTTACTTGACTYCATTGTTARCATTTAATTAACATTGTTAACATTCAAGGGAATAAATCTGATTCATACTTTCACTACCATGGCTTCAGTAAGGAGCTGATACTGTGTCATGTAGATCTGTGGTGAGGGAAAATGATGCAAACAGAATTTATGTGCAATGAAAATACATAAAAGTGAACAAGAGTTTTTGCTTACTGTTCCAGATGCAAGCAAAGCCACCTTCACTGCATCACCAAGCTCTTGCTTCCTRGCAAATCGCAACAAAACTGCTCCTCTGCCCAGTGACACTTCAGTCAAAAATGAGTGCCTAGGAGAGCAAACCTTCATGTCCTTGTCAGCTAGCCAGCCCAGCAGTGCACCTTCTGGTCTGAACCCATTCACCACAGGAGATGGGGAAAGTATGCAGCTGACAGGTGTGTATCAACTCTTCCAGCTTCTCCTTCCCTCATTTGCCAGTTTGTCTTTCAGTTCATTGGTAACATGTTGCTGTAAGAAGAGCAATGACCACATGCGTTTATGAAGGCCTCTAGTAAACATTTCATTTGCTTACATTCTGTCGTGGTTTACAGAAGTTGGCAATTGTTATTGCCCTGCCAATAATAGTTCCTCTTGGAAAAATGGTATAACTGTCTTAGAACTCTGGGCTTGATGAGGTTTTTGTTAGGATAGCGCATGAGGATTGTACCTGCTGGAAATTTCCACTGAATATGGTACCTCTAAGGTGGAGAATGAAGGGGGAAGCTTTGTAGCCTGAAGCCATGGATTAAAAGCTGTGAATTGTATAGGTGGGGGCCAATTCATTTCTTTTGTAAAGTTTTCAAATGACACTTCACTAATGCCTTTGTGTCTTAACAGTACTGAGTATGGACACTAATAACAGACAATATTTATTTATTCCAGATCAAATGGAGCTGTCTCAAAGCACTGGCCACCTCATGACTCCACCTATTTCACCAGCCATGGTCAGCCGAGGAAGTGTTATCAATCAGGGGCCAATGGCTGTGAGACCTCCCAGTGCAGGTCCCATGTTATCRACACATTCACAGTGCTCTTCCTACTCAGAACCCCTTTACCAGACTTTGTCCCAGACTAATCAGAATTACTATGGAAACAATTCCAATTACCAGGCTATGTTCAGAACACAGGCCCATTCCACTTCAGGGGTTTACGACCACAGAGCAGAACACGGCCGATTCAATGCCTTGAGTGAACAGCAGTTCTCCAGAGACTACTTCAGCAACAGTTGTGCCGTGTCTCCTTACAATGCCAGATCCCCTTCCAGCTATGGTCCCTCAAACATGTCTCAGGACACACACAATATGCAGTTTCTGAATAGTGGGAGTTTCAATTTCTTGAACAACTCAGTGTCTACATGTTCCGGAGCAGCATATCCTGCTAATGCTTCCAACGGTATTAATATGTATTTTGTTTTTCCTTCTGTTTCTCTCTCATTGCTGGMGTAAAATACATTTTCTCTGCCTTTTTTTTCTATGTAAGATTTATTTCAGCTTTTATTTAAACATTTCTGTTTTCCACTTCTCTGATGATACACAGAGATTGTAAAGCAGCTTAATGAGCTACTTAAGGGTTTCTTTTCCTCTGGTGAATCCTCAGCTGACCTCAAATGCATCTGCCACCCTATCCTAATCTTCTTTTGGTATCATCACAATATCTTGCCGAAAGGAAGCAAAACCAGGATGACCTTGTGGTTTRACAATCTCTTGAAAAGCCCCCAAAACATTTGCTGTGAAATGGAGCAGACACAAGAAAGCTTACCTTTGGGATCAGTATAATGGAYCACTCTAGTCACAGGGTCAGGATGGTGAAATGAAGCATGCAAATGTGCATTAGCAGTAGTGTGAGACTTTGGCCCATGCATTTCTCAGACTTCAAATGTAAAATTACTGCTTCAGAGACATAGTCAGCAAAACACCTCCCTCTTCTGGAGGAGAGAAAGAGTGGAACTGGTACTTTTATATGGACTTTTCTATGCAGTGAGTACATATTACCCTGCAGATTTTCTTTCCACGTATACTTTCCTTGGCTGTAAGCTTCAGAAGGAAGCACTGAATTGTGGATAGGTCTCCCCATGGTGTCTCTTATGGCCACCACCTGCAGGCTGTGTTTGATTCTGAACTTAGAAGAAAAAGGCAATTTTCTGTACTGAAGGCATGACTGAGCCCTTACCATCTTTTGTTTCCTTGTTACCRTCTCTCTTTTGTGTCAGTCGTTGCACATGTTATTTATGTTCTTAGGCTGTTATATGTACCTAAATAATTTTATTCTCAAGGGCTTCAGCCAGTAACAAGTGCTTTTTTTCTGAGGTTATCACAGGCTCACACTCTACCCAGTACTTCCATTCATATTTTTTTTTTCAATCTTCAATTAGGATACTATGGAAACAGCATAAATTATTCAGAATCTCACAGACTTGGAACAATGGTGGATCAACATGTTTCTGTAATCAGCAGTGTCAGCAGCATTCGGTCACTGCCATCATACAGTGATATACATGATCCACTGAATATCTTGGATGACAGTGGAAGAAAACAAACAGGCTCATACTACACAGAGTCCTCACCTTCAATTGTCTGCCGGACCCCTATGCGTAAGTACAGCCAACAGCTGAGGAGTAGCTAGGAACTTCTTAGAATCCTGACAAGTGCTGAGTATTAAACTGTAGCTTGCATCAATAAAATACAGAATGCAACATGGAAATGTTGTGATATTCTAAGATGTGTCTCCCTTAAAATYGAGTTTAATAAGTATACTTCCAAAAGGAGGTCTATGGTCCATTGTCCACGAGGAGTGGAATGTATGGCCTGAATTGCACAAAAAATATGTATTAGGAAGAACTTTCTAACTATTAAGTAAATTAATAAGAGGCTGGGCTTTTCTAAGGTCTCTTAGAGATCCTCACTGTCAAACTGAACAAATGAACCCTGGGTCAGGATTGTATCACTATATACTTCCTGTGGTGCCATCCCTCATCCTATGCTTCAAGAACTGAGTCTATTAGGCAAAGTTCCCACTGACAGTGAATTTTAGGCATAAATRCCTAACCCTGAAGGGTTTGTTTTGGTATGTGCCTTAAACAAATGGTAGCTGAGTTTGGTCTTACATTCAAAAAAAGGGTTGCACGGAAAATACAGACTAGGACCCTGTTTATTTCTCCACATGATTATATCTTCCTACTGCTTACCTGTTAATCAGAAGATCAGACATTTCTGTCCTTCAGATGATGTGCCTGCTAGATAGGCGTTTCCATCAAATGAAATTGGATTGTGATTTCTGTTAAATTCAATAAATTGAGAACTTGYAATGATGGTAACTTTTTTTCCCCACAGCTTCAAACTTGCAAACCACATCTTCACAGTGYATGTACGGAACATCTGGTCAGTTCTCTTCTCAGGAAAATCTGGAGGTCCATGGCCCACCAAGCAGAGATATGGTGTCATCTTTACCACCAATCAACACTGTCTTCATGGGAGCAGCTGCTGGAGGAACCTAACTGGGAAGACATGTCTGTGCCTTAAGTTTACTTTCCAACCCCAAATATTAAGGCTGTGGCAACAATCCCCTTCAAGTTGGWGGAAAACAAAAGTATTACACATAGGTATTAAAGGAGCCATTTTAGAGACATTATCAGCCCTCCACACACACACAAAAGATAGCTATATTTAGTTTGGGTCCTGCTTGTGAATCTCTCAGGATTGTTCTCACCATTACAACTTTTCAGTCAGAAATTCAGGGTAARCTGAAAGAGCCAGTGATTCTTGCACACAAGAATAAGTTGTAAAGAAACTATTGCATCTAATTTATTAAAATTGTTATTTTAGTCTTTCTCTTATATCTTTTTTATATGTATATAAAATATGTTTATTTAATGCCTGTGTTGCTCATTATTTATTAGGACCACAGAGTAACTGTTTACTTTCTGCTATTTGACAGATTGTCAAATGTATGTATCCTACCTCCTATGGAAATGTTTACAAGGTCAATTTTTACTGTTTTAAATGAAACTAAGCCAAAATCTTAAATTTTTTACTGTTGTGCTCTGGAAARTCAAATTCAAATGTTTAGTGCCTACTTGTGTAWGTGAAAGTCCTCAGGAAATAAATAWAAATATTATTRGCATKTTATTTCTTTTCCTTTACTTAACTKCAGTAGCCTGCTACTGTACCTGGATAACTGAAGGAAATGAAACTATGCYACTAAATGTCATGGGATTTCAGAATTACCTGTAGTATGAGCCCAGAGTTTCTACTAATGGAAATCAACAAAATACGTTCATCAACTCTCATTAGTTTAGGGCAAGTGTGTAAACTGAGACCAAAAGTAATAAAGATTATTAAAAAACWTTGCAGCCATTCAGATAGCTATTTTATTTTTTAAAAGGGTTTTACAAGTTTTTCTGAAGAAGCCAGGAATATTCACTGATGATGTTACGGAGGACAGGAAACACACTTACAAAACAAACTTCTTGCTGCGCATTCATGAAATGGCAGGTGTTACTTGATAATCAGATTGTCCCAACACCAGATTGAGGTTTAGATTTAAATCCAGTCTTCTAAGGATATTTGATGTTCATATTCCCATTCAGACCATTGAATRCATGCTGAATATTRTGGAATTGAAGAAAAGTGCATTTTGTGGTGGAAAAAAATGTATGAGACCATGATGAAGCTTTTCTTTCTAATCCTGTGTAACTTCCTYTAGTATSTCTCTATAATGAGAAGTCTGACTGCAGAAAAGKAATCAAAAGCATTGATTGGACTAATAATTTCAGAAATGAAGCACTTTATGTAGACACCTTAATTCAGTAATTGCCATGTGGAAGATTTCAGCTCAATTGCTTCGTAATTTAGGATGAAGGCTTGCACTGTGACCAAAATTACTATAATGGTGCAAGAATGCTTTGGTTTCCATAAAAATTCACTATGAGATGTAGTGGTAATACAGATTGTTCAAACAAATATTTATTGGACAAAGCTTTGTAGCAAATGAAGTAAGTACTGCAAAAGAATTCTTTCTTTCTTCATGAATGTCCAGAACAGGATATAATGTATCCTAAAATAAGTCATTTAAAAGTCAGATTCCCTCCCTATCTATGCAGGTCACCTGTGTAGTCAGTGACAGTGACAGGAGAGAGACTCCTAACTCTGTTCCAAAGAGTTAGGACAGGGAAGGGCAGTACAAAGGTAAGGGATATGCCACTAGAGCAAGGGATGTGTCACACTATCCTGAAATCCTTGGCTCCCTCTCTTTACATATGGTGTGCTACAAACAAATGATTTAAGGTCAAAACTTCCAGATTGTTGAATATATGTGAGGGCAATATGTGAGAATTTAGAGAAACTAGGCAATCAGTACTGAACAGAGTCCTAGTTCATTAGGCTTTATATAAAAAGAACTCTCTGTGTACATAATTCTCATATGGGTTATGGGATTTTATGCACCATTTCCAGTAATTTTCTTGTTTTCTTGTGAATCATTTTGCACTGAGGTTTGTTGTGAGKTTTTTTTGTGGATTTCTCCCCCTTGAATTATTGTATCTACACATTAACTGAGATAAGATACAATCTTATGTAATTAAATGTGCAGATTGTCCTGAAGGCTGAAGAACATGAAGTAGCACAAAGTATCACACTGCTGTAAATTGAAGTTCATTGTCAATAGCAAAGAGCAATAAAAATATCCTAATACTCAAATAGCCAGTTGAGAGAATTCTTCCATAGTGYTGCAGAAAAAACAAACCCATCATAATTATAACTTGCAAAACCAAATGAGCACTTTCTGTTTTACGACCCATTAGTTCAATCAAAATATGGTTTGATGAATTCAGTAAGTTTTGTCTGTGGTAAATGAAATAACTCATAACTTTTGTGAATAGCTCTGGGAAGATTTTTACCTTTTGYAGTGTAACAGCATTACAGTAACTTATATGAAGAATTAATGGAGTCACTATTTTCTGTTTCTGTATTAGTCAATTCACTTGCATTTTTGTGGATGCATTAATAYATTGGTTTTAATATGTACATGCCTGTGATAAAAACTGTACATATTGAGTACTATCAGTGTCAAATGAATATTGCCTAAAGAGAAAAAAAGAAAAGCCTTTTTCTGAGAAAGAAARGTGAAAAGTTAAATTATTTTGATCTATTTGTCAGTATCAATGACTGAACTAGTGTTAGGAAAGGCAGAAGAGGTGGGTAAGCAGGTCAAATTTGCATCTACTTCTAAAGTAAAATTGATTCTAATACAAATTGTATCAACCAAGATGAAGCAATATTGGAGAACCAATTATCTTGTGCACCATGGGTCCCTGCCTAGCTGTGCAGAATTTATGCTGGAAGAGAGGTCCAGTTCTTTGACCCTGAAGGTAATTAGGACCATGGGAATATTGCTCCAAACTCAAAATTAGTGAGAAAAATTGGCCTTGTCTTTTAAATGTGCAGTGAAATAACTTGTAAAAAGTAAACCTGGTATTGTTCCCTCACCTCCAATGCCAAATGTATCTCACTGGTCAGGTCAGTGCCCTGCCACCTATCACCATCTGTATGAGTGATCAATGGTCACAGAGAGGAAGGGAGTCTGCAGTGCAGAGCCRTTTAGCAGAATCTCATGCTTGATGCAGACTAATAGAAGGTCACAGATACACTGGAATAGGAACAAATGTTTCATATGATGCAGCATAGTATTCTTTCCCCGAGTATGGGGTCAGGACTGAGTSGACTTTAGGCTTATGGAGTAAGAAACAGTAACACAAAAAAACCCCACTCTTAGAGTGAAGAAAACCTGCAGAGATGTTATCAGTCTTAGAAAAGCAGGTATTTGACACTGAAGAAACAATACAGGTCATTAATGYCACACCTCTGGACAGAAGTGGACTGCTACAGGCTAGGTGTCCCACACTGCTGTGTTAAAAGTGGCCATCAAGTTAAACTTAAAATGGTTGRTGCTGCCTGCTAGTGATTAGACCAGCATAATTCAGGTGGCCTTACCTGCTTTTGAAAATCRGATAGATTAGAATTAGTTTTAGGTTTGATATGCTCCAAGTTGCAAGTAACAGATTTTTGTGAAAGTTTTGGACTATGGTTTAACAGGAATTGCTAACCTAGCTTTAATGTTTGGATTAAATTTGATATTAGCTGAGGGATGTAGTCTGGGCAATTGATTGGTTKGTATGGGCTTTAGGACTGTTGCAAATAAGGGCTGGTAAAACTATGCTGAAACAGGTGTCAGGTGTAGTTTTTATGATKAAATCTGTTTGTAGAATTTGGGAATAGCCATGACTGGGTTTATGGGCTTGGATTCAGGCTATTAAGTTGGATGAGCCTGCATAATGCCTGAGCTTGGTGTATGCCTCTTGTCATAAAGGTTTGCATGGTGTGCTTAACTTAATATAGTTAATTCATGAACATCTGATGCTTCCTTCCTAGTGATGTACTCAGGATTAAATCAGAGCTTAAATCTGAGTTATCTTTGGCATGAGGGTTAACTGCAGAGGTTTGGTTGACATGAAACTGAGACCACAAGAAAATGTTGGATTTAAAAGGGACCATGAAGCTTGACTTAATGCTGCTGCTTAGAGGGATCCACAAACTATRCTTAGTTCTGGGTAAAACAGAAAGTAGAGAGAACAATATAGGTTACTTTTGTACTCAGAACTACAGCTATGATTTACTTGGGCAGGAACAGGTAAAAGTTTCTGCTTCTGTTTCTACATTTTTCTGCATTTAGCAGGGATGTTTGAATTTACACAGAGTTTACTGTCAGATTAGAKGATCTAGTTATGAATCCTTTAAGATCTAGTCTTAAGGCTGTACTTAGAACTGGCTTGAAATTTGCATTTGGAAGTGAAAGAAGATGAGCCATTTAGGATAAAGGCAGGTCTAGAACAAATAGATGAGATTAATTTGGAGTTTTAGGTGACATAGATTGCGTTATCAGTCATACTSATATCACATCATTCTGAGGCTGGCATTGTGAAATTCCTTCTTCCCAGGACCTAAGGCCTTATGCCAATAAAGGCATAAGCAGACAAAACAGGAGAAAAGCAGGGCTGGGATCTGGTTGAGAGGAGGTAAAATATTGTGCCCGTTGCATAATGAGAGTGACATCAAATACCATTTCTCTRCATTTGGATTCTTTGCTATTTGCACAGTTTTGTCCCATTTAACAATGGCTGCATGTTACAATACTGCATGGAGCAGTGGTTACACAACTGGGAACATGTAAAAGATTATATTAGCAGCTGAACTAGGAAAGCCTACTTCCCTTCCTTTTGCCTTAGTTGATTATTATCCCTGATCAAATAAGAGACCACATGTTCATACTGCCCTTGTGCCCTGGTTGCTACAGTAAAAAGAGGTATAAAGTGAAATTGTACATTTAGAGTACTATATGCCTTTTTGATTCTTCTCATGTTTAATTTTCCCATATAATTCAGTTTTATTCAGACTTTATTGATTAGTCACCTGTTTTACATAAAATTACATAGAGATCATTCTAAATTTAACTAAATTGACATGGATTTGGAAATCTCCATTACAGTAAAAATACCAACTCTGTGTAATGCAGTAATAGGACTTCCTTTCTTTCTATTATGGTTCTTACTAACTTTCATCTTCAAAGTATGATCATCCTTCAAACACTAGGCCAGATGTACCAAATCCTCTAACAGCATCATTCCCTTGATTCTAAATGGTTTTTCCCCATGTAGGTGTGCTATCCAATTACTGACCGACTGGATCTGTGCTCCTCCACACACAAACTGGAGCTGCTGTGAGTTTCTGACAGTCCCCAAGTTTCAGTTCTTGGGGAGCACTTGCATTTTAGAGGTCACACAGCCAATCTACAGGAGTGCTTAAGACAGCAGTGACCCAGCTTCTGGCTCCTGAGAAAGATCTGATGAAACACCCTCAGTGCCTTACATGTCAGAATTCTCTTTCAGTCCCACTTCTGAAATACCAAAATATTTGTTGCTGTAAGATTGATAATATGGGTAATGTTTAAAGAATTTAAGAAGAGAATATAAAATGTTTCCTGTACTATGAAGTTCCTTCCAGAATTGAAAAGTGAGTTTCATTCTTAATAAAAAGTATGTGGAAAATTCTAGGGAAATTAATTTTTAAAAGAGTGAAATATTGAGGATGAAACTGAAATGGACTCAGTCCATTGTACTGGGAAGACAACTTATAAAAGTAAATACTTAAATAAGTAAATAAATAAATAAATACTTAATAAGTAGTTACTTTAAAAAGTAAATAATAACTAAGCCATAGATTAGGTTTGATACTGAGCTGATAAATGTTGACTTTGATATTCCAACTGATCATGGGGTTTGCTCATTTGGAAGAAAATCAGATCTCTGATCCTACTCCAAAGTTTACATGTAGTGGAATGGTGCTGTCAGAAGAAATTAAAAATATATCAGTCAAATCAGCTTGGTTTGCTCCTCTATTTGCAGAGTGGTTTTTAACTCCTGGCTGTTCAGTCAATCCTACAGAGCATACTCAGGCTTCAGCCTTTAGCCAAGCAGTTCCCTTTGCAGAAAAATAGTGAAAAAAAAATCAAAATTTTGCGCACTGCAGGGTTCACATCTACTCCAGATCATCAATGTGATCTCCATCCTTCACAGTCTTTCAGCAGGAGCCTCCCAGATCTCCTGCTCCATCCARAGATCTGGGAATGAGGTTCATGATTCTTCTGCCAGCAGTCAAGTCATGATCTATTGCTGAAAAGTTACACGTCCCTTTGTCCTGGACAACTCAGACACAAGCAAAACTGTGTTATTTAGGCCTGAAACTTGGTCCCTTTCTCATCCATGTCCAGGCAAGATAGTGTTTGGGCAGGTGGCTGTCCATAAGGAATGCTTTAGCTCAACAAATCCCTTTCCTTAGCCCTTGCTGCTCTTAGACATTCTTAGAGTTGAGGCTCACATGATTTCCATGAACCTCTCAGTGCATGCTGTGGGGATCCTGGATGCCTCAGCTGAGATTGAGATGTCTGGYTGGCAGCAGGTCATGTGCAGTTAGTACATGATGAGTTTTAAGCCCCTTCATGGCTGGTGACGCTGGAAAGTCCCAGTGGAGTCTGCAATGCCAGGATGAGATGTTTGTGCCCAGCTTGGGCTGCTCTGTGAGCCCCAGCCCCAGGCCGGCTGCAGCCCTGGAATGATGCAGTTCATAAGAGTTGACTCGAACCTCCAAGAAATACTGGTCACGCAGCAGACCAGACTGAACTGGACACCACACAGCCTCTAAGATGAAACTGGATGATGTCTGGAGGGTGTGCAGTGGAAAAGATGTTTAATCAACATCTGGCTAGCTGCCCCTTGTAGCCCAGCTGGGAGGTGAGCAGAGACATAAGCCTACAAGTGACTGGGTATTTTTTAAAGTGGCATTTGGAGTTCAGCATTATTAACACTGATGGATGCAGAGAGCTTTTGAAACATATGAGGAATCCAGTCCTTAATCCTGTAAGTAATGGAAAATATCTTCTAAAAATATCCAGATATTTAATTTATAGGTATCTTGCTTCCACAGCAAAACTTGTCTATCTGTCTTTAAATAAACTGATCTTCACTCTGGCAGTGCTGAGCACAACAATGCCTGAAAACTTGTAAAGCCCCCCTGACATTTCTGGTCCAACATTTGAAAATGCTATTCGCTGTTCTTTCATCTTATTGACAACTCTAAAACTAAGGCAGGGCTTCCACATCTGCCTTTAGTTTCTCAAGTAAGCAAACAGCTCTTCTGAAGTGTTGCCCACTCAGCAGTTCCTGCTGGCTGGCATTAATGAAGTGGCTTTACCAGGAAAGTGCAGGCTGGAGAGCACCAGAGATAAAAACAAAACTCACTCGCTCTCCCTTTGTGTCACTGGCCTGCAGCAGCACTGGGTCAAATGCTACACTCTTCCACAGTACAGGGGTCCTGGTGTAGGAAAARAAATAAATAGCAACAGTGGCATAGAAATTAGTGAAACCCAATGTCATTGAWAACAATGGTTGCTGCTGTCAGAGGGGATTGGATTAAATGGAATTTCTCAGCTACCTACAATAGCACTGCATTGAGAAGCTTTCTGTCAGCCTTCAGGAATTTTTAAGGATGAGTAATTTCCCTGTGAAAGGTCCATGAAKTCAGTGGGGCAGGCAGTTTGAGACACACCAAGGGGTGGCCAGCCCTCTATCAGCTTCAGGAGCCCTGGTGTGCTGACACTACCTAAATAGCAAGAATCTGCCTCGCTCGAGGACTGCTTTATCTGCTGTCCCTCAAGAAGAGCTTCAAAAGCTGTAATGCCAACAAAATTGGGCTGAGATCAAAGCACAGGTCTTTGCAACCTGTGTGATGGACATGATATGTGGGAGAACCTTTGGATCAGAGATTTATTGAACATTTGCTGTCTGATTTAGCACTTTGATCTGTCCTGAAAGAAAATTCTTCTTTGGCAAACTAGAACAAGAGAAAAGAAAAAAGTGAATTCTGATCAATACAGCTGGGAAGGTTTCCTGCCAATTCTCTCTCTCCCTTTTTTTTCCAATAACTCAAATTTATGCGACAAGATGTGAGAGTGTGTTTGTCAAAAGAGCTCTGCCCAGCTGACTGCCAGTAACAGAATGGAGGTGGATACACAAAACTGGGGCAAGGTGAATCAAAACTAAAAGAGGTATTTAAACAGCAGGTGGACAAAATGCCTGACTTTGTGATTTAAATTCAGAGCMGCAAAGCAGGAACCAAGAATCCAGCAAAAGCCCTACTTCATCTCATGACACATTCAGCATGCATTTGGATCTGCTGAAACTGCAGACCAAAACAACTCATGGAAGAAAAACAAAGGATCCCTCCCAACTGGGAGAGACGAAATTGTTTTACCAAGGCAGAGGAAGATAGCCCAGGCTTTAATATCTGTCGGTATTGTATTCATGTCACAACTGCTTCAACTGAGGTCAACTTCTTTACCTTGACTTAGTCATAGTCACAGTGAAGGCCCAGAATTCGGGATTGTCAAGTGCTGGTGCTCATTTTGATGRGAATGTCAGATTGTTTTACCCCTGGAACTCTTTACTGTGGCTTACTCCATACTGATTTTGTGCAATTTGCAGGAGGAGGCGAATCCTGAGGGATTTGTGTAAGATTATACAGCCAGTTGTGCTACTGTTTGAGCAGCATTGAGAACTTCATCTACAAGACGCTGGATGTCCTGGTCAGCAGGGAACAGTCACAGGCAGGTCAACAGACACAAAGGGCYTCCCTAAATCTGCTTCTCCCTCTTCTGCCTTAACCCTTTCTTCTTTTTTCTTTCYCTAAGCACAAAGAACTCAGTGGTTCTCCACAGGACCAACCTCTCTTGCCAGGCTCTGCCTTGGTAGACCTGGGGGTCCATCCCATTTTCTTCCTTCTCCCAGTGGCAGTTCCTGGTGAGGCTGAGCAGCCAGTCAGGAAAGGGAGRTGCCCACCCCAAAGCCCTCTGCTTTGCTCCTGGGACAGGAGGAGCTGGGAGTGGAAGTCCTACGTGCACCTCCTCTTTCAAGCAGAGCAAGTTTTGTGAGCTTTCACATGTTTCCTTAGAAAAAGGAAATTATCCTCATTTTCCCTTTCTACCCCCACCCTAAGAGGGGCTTTGCAATTCAAAACATGACRGAGTTTCGTTCCCAGAAAGGAGGGGTGGAGTGGGGGGTGGGGAAATCGCCCATGTACCATAACAGATGGTTTAAGTACGGTGATTACAAAATCCTGAAGTTAAAATAGTTTAATTACAAAGTCAATACTGCCTCCAACCTCTGCTAAGCCCCTAGTGTAAAAACAACAGACGGCATAGTGCAAACGGTAGGACAATGTTTAACCAGAACTTTGCATTAGCTACTGCAGCACAGCTCTCCATCAGGCCTTCAGCAAACGGAAGATCGACTGATTTTCCCAGCCTGTATTTGTTAACCATCTCTGCCTCAGTATCAATGGGCAGCTCTGGGAGAGCCACAAACACCCCCAAGGAAATAAACTGCAATACTATACTGCACGCAGAAGGTCAGCAGGGCTGCATGTAAAGGCCAGTGTTTCAAGGGCACCTGAGAATTGTTAGCATCATGTCAGGAATGAGTACAAAGGTAAGAAACGTGAGCAGGTAGAGGTATTTATTTATAAAATTAAAATAAAATTCAGTGAAATGAGTGAAGTTTTATTTTATACACTGGATTTTGTAGGAAAAAAAAAAAAAATTAACAGGATATGGGAAGGCCCATTTAACAGGATATGGGAAGGAAAGAAAAGGTAAGGATGATCTCCAATAGCCCAAGCCTGATCTTTCACATGCAGGGAARGCAGCAGCTCTACACAGCAAATTGTAGGGAAATCTCTCTAAGCTGTGCTGTTGCAGCTGAGAGCCTTGGCGCTGGTCTTGGCCCATTGTGTACCTGTGCTGCACTTTCTTTAACCTCCCTCTCTTGCCTTGTGTCCCTCACAAACACCCAGTCAAACCTGGAACAGGAAGAGCCAGAGGAAGTCTAACTCTACTTTATCAGCAATATGCCAAAATCCAAACCCTTCTGCCCCCACTAGGACATGGCATGAGGTGTTCAGCATCCCCGCTGCACACCAAGCACTGGGAGGCACTGCCCACTCCCCTCCCTGGCTGGGTAAAAGCAGGGACTGCCAAGCTGGTGACAAGAGACATGGACCCATGAAAGTAAAAGCCCAAAGAGACAAATAAGAGATCATCTTCAACACTTTTTCTTATCACTGACCCCTGAGCAAAATCAAAAAGTAAAGCAAGAGGGAAAATGGGCTCCAAAAGTGACACTACAATACAGAGTGGTTCTCACAATTGAGTTTTCCCTTTATGATTTTTATTGTGGGGTTTGAGAGGTGAAGACTAATTTTGGGTGTTTAAGRTCATAATTGCAAAGTCAAGTAAGAGTTTGTAGCACCTGATTTGTTTCTCCCTGGGTTCTTCATAGGCAACAGCATTTGAGACAGAGAGTTGCACTGGGTAAAATGAGGGGAAGAGACACTCTGCTGTATCTAAGGGAAAATCCTCTTTAATGATTAAGAGGAAAGAGGAAACATTCCCAGGGCCTGATCCTTCAGGTTGCTGTATATTCCAGTCCAGCTTTTAGTAAATTAACTTTATGTATGTGAGTAGATTCATTGACTTTCAATTAAGACTAAGTGCATGTTGAAGTGCTTCATTTCATTAGAGTGGAGCCAATCCTCTGTAATAACAGAAAAAAAAAAAACCCCAATAAACTAATGTTCTGGCAGAAATCATGACTGGCATAGCACTGACTACACAAAAACAATTTAAATTATTTTCATATGTAAATAGAAAAATACTTGYACTCTTTCCTAGAATATGATAATAAATGGTTTTGTTACTACCTATAATAGCAAATAGCCCTTTAGACCGTATTGTGGAGGACTTGCAAATGTCTGGTAGYTTGTTTTATTCTCAGGCTTGCCTCCTTTTTATACCCTTGGCTGGTACTTGTAACCAGGAAATCAATCCAAATTAAGAAGGCATGGTCACAACATTATTTAAAAATTTTTTAAAAATCTTAGCTTGGGGCAGAACCAATTAGTTTGCAYCTGATCTCAGCCTCTCCCCATAGTGCATGTTGGACACAATTGCCACGTCTGCTCTCAGGATAATTCTGTGTTTAAGCCAGTAGCTCTTTAGTGACTGTTCTCACCCAAGAACCACAGGGATTGATGCTTAGCACCCAAATCTGGGAGCAGAACTTCTGCACCAGCAGATAAAATAGACCTCGGGCCTCCCTGGCCTGAGGAGATTCCTTGAAGGAAAAGCTGTGAAGTGAAAGCATTCCCTCCATCTCCTCCCAAATCCCAACAGGAGCTAAGGATGGAGGTGTCTTCTGTGAGGAGCTGATTCCTACAGGTGTCCATTATGCAGCCTCCATAGATAAAAATTCACTGGAGTTTGGATGCCAAAAGTCCAGCTGAGGTTTGGCACCTCATCCCTCCTGCACTGGCACTTTACAACTGGCACAGTTTCTTTGCCCCAACAGCGCATCAAATATCCACTTTTTGAGAAGGGCCTGTATCCTAAGGAGGATGCAGGTAAAGAGGTCATTTTGAGTGATAGGTCCTGTTAGTCAGAAGCATGCTKTGAATAGTGCAGCTCAGCTGGGAGTTTTGGCTGTCACCACTGCTAGACAAGCAGAGTCCCAGGAAAAGCATGTAAACATCACAGCTATGATGTGCTTCAAGAAACACAGCTCCATGGTAGAAAGTGCTCCTGGTGATGGATTATAACAGCTCTGCTGGAACAGGGTATCTGAGAGCAGCTGTTTCACACAATGTACACTCAGGATGACTTCCACGGGCTGGCTAGGAACCACAGCGCTCAGATTCTTACTGTGCCACTTTAAATGTTGGTTTCAGTAGGATTTTCATGAGGAAATCAGGCAGAATTTGGTCCTGATGACTCGGGCTCTTGATTTTACACACTCACAGGAGACCATTCCTGCAGATTTCCATTCTTTGTGGGATGTCTGCACTCTGAAGACAGCTGATTTCACTCCAAATTCGTTGACAAGGCTTTGGATACAAACTGCTGGCACAGGGACTGTCAGTGCTGTCAACACTGTTATTGGTGCTCTCAAAGCACTTGGCGACRCTGCTGGGGATTACAGCCCTGCTGCTCTGGCAGCATCTYGGSCACAGGGAGGAGGAGGAGGAGGAGAAAGGCAGGTTGTCACCACCCAAAGCTCACTCTCTGAAAATCTGAAGGTGAAATAGCAGTGAAGGCTTCTTCAAGTTCTCATCAAAAAGCAGGGGATCCTAACCCTGAAATGTATCTGTGCAGTGGATGGAGAAAAATTTCTTTTAAAAAACTAAGCAGGAGGAATCCTGTTGTTGTAGAGTGACCTTTTTTCCTCCCAACAAACATTTACCCAGGGTTGTCTCATGACTGGTCGACTTTTGTAATCCATTAGAAGGTGATGCTGGTTCATGACATGATCAAACACCAAACACAGCAGAAAGGCCATAACTATATCTAAAAAGCCTTTGCTTTGTCAAAGCCTCCCACTAATGCTAGCAACAAAATTATTGAGGTCTATAATGAGCTGATCTCTTGTCAAATAAGCCTTCTTATGAGAGTGTTAAACTTTATATCTGCTTTCAAATTAAACACTTTGGGTTTATTAATGTTTCCTTTCCTCTCCAAATTTCTTTGTTGAGAAGAGGTGCCAGAGGAAATGTACTGGCAACAGTAGGATGTGAAGTATAGTTTAGAATACATTAAACATAKGTTGATGGGGCCATTAGCAGAGTTTATAGATACCACCACCTGTCTCTTATTCCACTTGCCATTACTTTAGTGACAGAAATCATACTGTAAGGGAGGCAGTGTGCTGCCATTAAATCTTTGCTTCTGTGTTAGAAGGAACATAGCAGCAAATTCATGCTTTATTGCTAAAAAGCATTTTCAATTACGGCTCACTTAGTGAGCCATATATATTTATTTATAAATAAACCTGAATAAATGAGTGGAGTAGGAGCTGAAGAATAAACATGACTMTGGGTTTGGATGCAAAAGAGACTCTGAATATCTGAGAGGGGAACCCTTTGCCATTGTAAATGCTCGGCGGGGCACTCAGTGCTTTACTTGTTCCTTTCAAGCCAGCAAGCATGACCCTTTGAGCATTGCTGTGGAAGGCACTCTTGAACCTAACACATGTAGGGCAAAAAAAAAGGAAATTATTTTTAAAAAAAAAGGATGAAAAACAAAAAGAAACACCCCCCAAAAACCCCAAAGCCAAATAATAACATTAAAATACCATGAAATAAAGTAAAATGGATGAAATAAAGTAAAATGAATGAAATAAAATAAGCGAAGGTACACGAGC
>NW_026623332.1:1924057-1990308 GCF_030028575.1 Malurus melanocephalus | reverse complement strand
GGGTGGGCGCGGTGCAGGGGAGGCGCCGAGCGCTCAAGGCCGGCGTTCGTGCGGAGGATCGGGGTTCTGCTCACGGCCGGCAGCCGTGAAGGGTTTTTCTCAACCCTTGGTGAGAACCGTGCCCCGCTTGCGGAGGAGCGTTTATTGCCCACGGGTGCCGGCCGTCTTCCCGAGGACACCACCCAGAGTTGGTGCTGCAGGGGAAACCCCAAAAGTGCCCTTGGCATCATGGTTAAAAGGGATGCAGCGAGGCAATCACCCACGGGATAGGGTTAACCCGGTGGTCCCGGGTTGAGAGTTGCACTCGACGGTCTTAGAAGTGTTTYCCAACCGAAATGCTTAGAAGRRTTTTCCAACCGAAATGATTCTATGATTCTACTGTCCTTTCTGGAAAGAGAAGGGAAAAGGTTGCTACCCTTTGTCCCAGTAGGCTTTCATTAGRGGAAGCCTCAGGTTTGATCAGGAGATGGCAGCACAGTTCTGGAAAGCTCGAAAAACTCCCCCACTGACTCTCCCTGTCAGAAAAAGCTAAGGACGCTCAGGGATGCAAAGCACCCTTCTGCTCACTGGAAGAAGAATTGACAAGGGAAACCCACGCATATGCCCAGTAAGAATTTGAACTGAACTGCTAAGAATGCAGTTAAAGATCTAAACTGAAATTGCTTCAGAGTCCTGAAGCACGATGATGGCTCCRAAATGTTGCAAACTTTTACAAGAGAAAAAAGATAATCCCTCAAGAGATGAAGTGGCAAAAATATCACTGGAGAGTTCGTTGTTTCAGTCCTTTTAAGAGTTTATATGAAAGTGTTCACATACCCCCAACACCTACAGAAGGATAAGTCTGTGAAATGCCTCATTCCTGTTTTCCAGCATAAGCTTTAAGTGGGTGAAAAAGGTGATTCAAAAATTTGCTAATGTGATAAACTGGGCTCTWTGTCAGACTGACAAAGAATCTGCTATTTAATGTAAACCCAGAACCAAGCCTGCAGAAAACACAAAGTACCTGCAAAGTCAAACAAACCTAAGTAAAATGAGAATCAGTGCAAGTGAACTGTTTCTGACTTATTCCTAGATGAGATTTCATTCAGAAGGTGCAGGCAGAGGTATTGATATCAAACCATGTATTTTGCTTCTCTCTTCCCCCAGACTCTAGGCCTGCCCAGTCTGTGATTGAGGAATTCCCACAGACCGTGGGTGTTGCCAGGAAAAAGATTTGTAATTCATTAGGTGGTGCGGAAAGTCTTTGCTGGAAGTGCCATCATGTTGACCATGTCAGCATTTCTAGAGCTGATCTACCCGAGGCCTTATGAGGGGAGATGCTGTTGAAAAATCTGTTTGGAGTTAGTTTGGCACCACTTCTGGCACCCTAGCCAAATTCAAGACCTTCTGGTATTCACTGGATATACAAATCAGTGCATGTAACCCCTCTTTCCACACTCCAACGCATTCATAGATCCATTTCATTTTTGACACTTTATTTAGTATTGGAAACATTCAAGGAACGTATCAAATGGAAATTTAAGATTTAGCCAGATTGTATCAACTGTTGGTATTGGAATATCAGCAAAGCTCAAACAAGTTTCACTTGGCAGGACAATTGCACGAAAGCATTTGATGTTGAATCACAAGCAATTTTCAAGGTTCATCCAMACAAAAGGGTTCAAATATAAGCAAATTAAAGCCCCAGTATTAATGAAAAATGTTCTTCTTCCYAGTTGCCAACTATTTAACCTGGTCAGGAGACAAATTCACGTGGGATTAATTCTACGGAGCCAGCTTCAGATTCCTCCTGGGTTTCCTTGAAATGAGGTATCCTTTGCTTCCTCTCCTGCACGGTTGGGTAATGCAGCTGCACATTGTTGAAAAATTGCCACAATTCATGGAGGGATGGCTGGGCTTCAGCAATGAGAGAAGTTATTTGGAATACATATGTCTATGTTTGCATGCTTGTGAAGTTTGCATGTCTGGCTTGTTAAGCTCTAGGAAGCTCCCTGATGGACAACACCGTGATATACAATGGATGGCACTCAAGCCATGAACTGGAGTGAAAACAGGCTGAGCCTCAGCACTGTGAACTCCAAAGGAACTTTGAGATGCTTTTGTAATTCAAAAGGCTGAACTCTCATTGAGAGTGGAAAATGGTGTAGAAGATGAAGCAGAAGAGACAAAAGAAACTCTTCACAGACAGTGATCCCTGTGTGCTGTGTGGTGATCAAACCTTAGAATTCTGGTGGTCTCAGGGTTCTCCTGCCTTTGCACAGAGCACCAGCAAGAGAAGTGACCATGAGGAGCTGGCCAGAGGCAGCTCCTGCCAGMACTCTTGCTCCATGGCCCTGGCTGTGTCCAGGCCAGGCTGGTGGCACAGGGGGCACCATGCCCAGCTGGTGTTACAGGCMTTCTTCCAAGGTTTTCAACTCACTTGCCTCCTCCTTTCTCCTGGTAGAGGGGGAGTGTTTGGCCTGGCAGTATAAACACTTTCTGTTTTCGAGGGAGAGTAGAAAAGCGAGGGAAAAGCAGAARTTTTGGCTGTAATCTCAGCACTCCAGTCTTTCTCAGGAATGAAGGCACATCCCTGCACAGGTACAAGGGAAGGCAGATCCTGAGTGGCACAGCTGTACATAAAGATGTGATGACTGGGACAGGGAAGAGCTGGGGCTCATTCAGATCCACAGTGGATTCTCTAAACCTCTGCAAACCAAACTCACAGCCTGTGTAGGGTACAGCCCTGGAACGTGAGCAGCAGATTTGCTCAGCAGCCATCTAATTGTGAACTGAAAAAAATCTCTCCTTACAAAGTGTAGTGGCTGGCACTGGCACAGAAAGTGCTTGTCTGTGCTCATTTCATTCGGCCCTGAGAGAAATGTGTCTCTGCCTCCCAGGTGCACCATTCTGCGAGCGCTCTTGGTGCTCTCATGCCTGCGCAGGCCGTGAGAATATCACACAGCAGAATCCTGCACTTTTTACATCTTTTTATTTATGGTGTGAYCAGGAGCCCTTTTAAACTGGCACATGGGAGGCCTGCTGCAAGAGTCCAGGTGAAGGTGGGCACAAAAGGTCTCACAATGYTCCTGGCCATACATCCTCCCTACAATGTTGGGTTTGTCCCCAGTGAAGCGGTGTAGTGCCCCTAGCCATCGGCACGGAAGCTGGGAATGGAAAACAATTTTGACATTGGCAGCCTGGAGTCCTGCCCTTCTCAAACACATTTGATGTTCATACATGGTCTTTTGGCTGCTGCTGCTGGGGACCATCTGTTGGGATGGCTTCGTGCCTGATCAAATGGTGGTATGCCAGTTTCACTGGGACATGAAATAGATGCCAAACAAAACGCGTCTGGTTTTACTTCTATTACTCTGAATTCAAAGCACATGCTGATACTAATCCCCATTTTAACACCATTGTGGTGCCAGTTAAACCTTTGCTTTTTCTCAGTGTCTGCCAGAGTTCTACCAMGTACTTAGGAACTTAACGAAATCCAGCAGAAATTGTCACTGCTGATTCCACACAAACAAGAACCCTGTTTGCAGGGGTTCGGTGAGAGGTGTAACACTAACAGCAGAGGTGAATGCATGAATTTCCTATCCATGTAATGTAGGAGTCTTTAAGGAGTTGAGCTAGGACATTCTTTGAAAATTGCCTCCGAAACCCCATCCAGCTATCATAAAATTTTCTGCCCAATGGAAATATGACTTACCAATTTAAAAGTGTTACTGCAAATAGAGATATTTCTTTTAAAAGCCTCTGACACCTGTGAGAAGGGTTTGAGCACTATGTGAGTGCTGTCTGAGATGCTCTAAGCACAATTTCTTTTCAGTGAACTACGAGTTCACCGTAGCTCCAACCCTGACACACAGCAAAATCTTCCGTGCTGCGGCTGGCTTTGCTGTCTGGGTTTGTATGACTAATTCCCTGTGAATGTTCCACATCCAGGGAAGTGTGTTCCTGACCTCAGCCAAGATGAATATTATTGTCAAAACTGCCGTCATTGCAGCTACTGTGGGTTTTCAGATTCTTCTGGTGTTCGTGGGGAAAATCCATCTGCTACAGATGTTCCCTTGGGTGATGGATTTTCTCTTCTAGTCCCATGGTGGGTCAGGAAAACCTGAGGGAACATCCGTTGATGGGATTCCCTCCTCATCCTCCTTCTGCTGTGCAATGCTAAGAGGGTCTTGGACACATTCTTCCTCATCCTCTTCCACCATCTGCTCCTACAGGGGGAGATGATAAAGGCTCAGTGCTGGGCTCCTCGAGCCAGATCCTGTTGAGTGCAGGATTCAGAGGTTCCAGTTGAGATTCCCAATTTTAGAAAGTGCTGGGACTTAAACAAGGGTTTATTTCCTTAGTTYCTGGATTCAAAATTATTTAAAACACTTAATTTCATTTATGAAGCAACAAATTTCTGTGTTATTATTGTTTAATTACCCTAATTCACTTCTTAACCACCTTGCTTACATTGTCTTCTTGTGTGTCCCTGAAATGAAGGTTACTAGAGAAATGTGAAAAAAATTTGCCATAAACAGTTAAGGAAAGTTGGGCAATGTGTAAGTTTATGAATGTCATTTAGCATTGTACTACCAAAAAAAAAAAAAATTCTATACTCTTTGAAACTCCCAAGTAATATGGTAGGGCCAGGAGCATAGGCCAAGGACTGGCATGTGGACYGGCCATAAAATTAAAAATAAACTGAAGAGTAAATGTGCAGCTAAATGCAGACTGTGAGGATAGGATGTGAACTTCAGCTATTTCCTGGAGCTAGCATGGTTCCAAAGTTTAACAGCTTTAGCCTTTGGAGACCTGGAGGCGTGCATACTTGTGTTCAGCTTCTCACCCTTTCATCTCCCCCACTTGGAGCCCCACCACCTCCCAGCTGCCCTGCTCTCTCCATCGTTCCCTGCAGAAGGACACTCCTTGTCCTCTAGCRAACATCCCACATGGCTCCTGGCACTGGCCATCCCTGTGCAGCAGCAGAACATCCCTTTCCATCCTTGTGTCCTCCAGCCTGCCTCAGTGGGAGGCTGCCCAGATCCCCATTTTCCCTCAAGGCTCACTGGTGTGCAGGGACTGACTGCTCCCTGTGAGGACAATCCAGGGATGGCAGCAGGTATCTGCTGGCTAATGCCTGATAATTAAGCTTTTTATTCTGAGACAGCATACATATGTGCATGCTGTGATGYTTGAGTGCTCTCCTTTCACACAGAAATTGTTACTGAAGTGCTGTTTTACCTAAACAAATGTTCCTCTGTGTCAAAATTTTGGTGYTATGTGATTGTAATTTATTTAAAATATATTGGCTATTGCAAAATGCTCAGTTCTGGATAGCAACGATCTCCAAAGGCTGAGACCTCAGTGAGACCTTTTCTTTTTCCCCCATGAAAAAGGAGGCAGAAAAGATCTTAATACACTCTTGGGTCACTATTTTCCTTGACCATAGAGCCTTAAGGTCTTGTCAAGAATTGAGATAATATAGGAAAAAAAAAAGTGTCTGCTTTATGTGCYATATAGGTCGCCAATATACTAATTTTCTAAACACATTACCCCCAATATTTTATTACAAATATGGTGAATAACATAGTGTTGCATAACAAAAAAATCATCAAGATGAATAGGCATGTAGTATTTGTAAATGTTTCTAAGAAATTTACWTGTATGAAGGATTTTCAAATTCCCCTTAAAAATTAACTCTGTGTGCTGTAAGTCAGAGGACAGAGAAATGAGAAGCTCACACAAGGAACCTTCRAAAGGGAAATGGCAGATTTTGGTTCCTCCTTTCCTTTTTATCTGGCAATGAAGACTTAATTACACATTGATTTTTCCATGCAATSCCTTAATGTTKGCAGATCTTWATAATGCAGCTACGCTACCAYGGATCCCTTCAGGCTTCACCACTGCTTTGAGCTGGCAAAACTATCAATCCTGCAAATCATCCACCAAATTGACACTCSCGAGGAGAAAATCTCACTGGTGCCTAAGGCCATGTGGAAAAAAGCAAAGCAGTTCTCAAAACAAAGGGGCAAGAAGTAATTCTGTATTGGGACTACCGGTTGGAGTTCAGTCATGTGAAGTAACTCTTCATCTGTACATTCAATCCTCACAATTATTCAATAGCTGGGGCTGGTAGTCACTAGCCCCATGTCAGAAGAACATTTTCACCTGGAAGGAAATGGGATATCTGGRGACAACTCCACCAGCAATTTAGGGAGAGCTTTCTACCTGGAACTGAAGGGTGGGAGGAGGGAAACCAGAGACAATTTTTTTTTTCAAACTATATGATTCAGTGTGCAAAATTTCAAAGAAAAAAGTATTTTGTAGATGAATTGTCTGGGTAATTTCTTGTAAGTGAATTGTTCCTCTGAGGTTACCTTTTCTTTTAGAGTGCCTTCATGAGAAGTTGGTGAAAATAGCAGCTTTGCAGAGCATGTTAATRACACCACTTTGTACCCTGCAAATCATTTCACAGGTCACTGGCTAAGGTGGAGTTCATTAAAAGATRATTTAAGTTCTACAGTCTGAGCTATACTGGGGAAAATCCAAGGTAAGCCAATGACTTCATGTTATCAATTAAAACATAAAATTTCCTGAACAATCTTAATTCTGCTTTACTGTGCATACACATTGCAGTTCATGGCCTTGAACTACATCCCCTCAAGCTGCTTCAACCCCATCCCAGCAGGGGTTTAACTAACTTTAAAAGACATAAGCCCTAATTATTTAGCTTCTGTTGACATTCTGTACACCCTTTCTCCAGAGGGTGATYGATCTGACCTATTTTAGACAACCACTCAGTCTGAGATGTGGCTCTTGATTTAGACAGTTGTGTTTCATATGAAATGGTTGAACCCTCAGATTCATATCAAACACTAACAAGATCTAGGATGATCAATTTTTTTTTTTTTTCAAAATTTTCCAGATGCCTTGTCTAAAGAAACAAAGTCTCCTGAAAACTAGTGAGAGTTTAGGGCAACCTATAAATTTATTRGGTTCAGTGAAAAAATGTGTAAAGAAGATATCAGGCTATAACAAGAGAGCTGATGAAATGATGCAGTGAGGTCCTCTGAACACTAGCTCTTGCTGTTTTTTTTCACACCTGAATCACTTGCCAYAGCTTTCCTCTTCAGTAAAAGCTGCTCAGTTCTTTCAGCCAATAGACTTGTCCCCAAGGTTTAGCCCAGCCCGCAGCCGACTGACTGCCCTTTTTAGGATGCCCCTCTCAAACAGTGCATGACTCAGCTGCCCCATGTGTCAATACAAGTATGGCTCCCACCCTTGCAGTTCACAGGGTCAAAAACTTTCTTTCACTGTCAGTTTTGTTCTTTGCACGTGTGACAGGTGTGTGTTCTTCATACATCTGTGTTATAGCATGTTGGTGTTGCATTATACAACATTATATTAATGTTATCAACATTGTCTGTTAGTAGCAGCATGAAAAATGTTTGTGCWATGCTTTGCTGTTCCAATCACTTATCATTTACACACAGAAGTAAACAGTGTCCTTTTATTTCACATATTCACCCTTCACCTGATCTATTYATCAAGCAATACAAGCTAAAAACTGAGAAGTACCAGGTGATTCAGCAGTGGAAGTGTATTCTGATTTATATCAGAATATAAATTGTCTGGGGTGCCATAAACCCTTGTCCCCAGCACACGCCTCCCAACCTGAGCAGGGCTGTGGGTGCTGGAGCTGTGTAAGCCAACTCCACCATCAGGCATTACAGGCATTTGTCTCATTGGTGGGAAATATCTGGAAAATCTCTCTGCATTTTTGGCACTGTAAATCTTATGCTTAGCCATAACTTKGAGATAAATTATGGTACATTCAGCTGCCATTAATTTTGAATTAGCAGTGCTATTTGTATTTACCTTTTTTCATTTTTTGGAGGGGTATAAATATCATTTAAGCTACAGATTCCAAGAGTTAGGTTATATATTAACAGAGTGTGCTCACTAATCCCAGGAAGATCATGCCTCCTGTTCCATGGGATTTAGGCTTGTATCTGACTCAAACAGATTTGTGGTGTGAAATGCTAAACAGTGCTGCTGGTGACTTTCACAAAGGCCAGTSCTGGTACCTCATTTTTCTTGCCCCCACACACTCTCCATTGCACTGGAAACTGCAAAAAAAGAAAAAAAAAAAAATTGCACTGGAAACAAAACAAGTGAAAAAAGCCACGGTGTTTTCTTCCATGGTTAGATGCCAATTGCTGGCAAAATATAAGCCTGGACTGAGAACTGAAGGCTTTTTCTGTTCCTATTCGTTGCCATACCAAAGGGGACTCATGACCTGCAGCTTGCCCAGGGGCATTCGGGCAGGATCCAGCTCTTTGTGCCCTTCACCCTGTGCTGCTCGCTGCAGCCTGTGAGACAGGGCAGAGCAGAGCCAAGTGACAGRATGCTGACACTGCTTTCTGGTGGCCTCTGTCAAAAAACAGTTAATTTATGTGCTTTGCCATTTGTGTGCAGCAAGTTCCCTTGGCCCCATCAAGACTTTGGCAGGGAGGGCCAAGTCATGTCCCTTGGCTTGGCTCATCTTTGGCAATGGTTCAAGCTTTCATCTTGCTTTGGAGTAGATGACATTCACWCACAGCAATCCTTCCTAAATGTTCACCCTTCAGAAGATATTGAGTGGTCTCTGCTCCTTTRTACTGGTCCTGTTTGATGCTGCTGGTTTTGAGGCTGAGCACTTTCCAKCCCTATAGAAAGTGTCATGGGATAAATGGCGATGTCTACAGGTTCTGCAGAGCACAGGATTGAATGGAAACCTTCTTGCCATTATAAGAGTTTYCCAAATTAYTTCTTTATTTTCCTAAAAATGAGAGAGACAACTTTATATATTAGAAGAGAATTAATAATATTGATTTGTGCTGGATAAAATCCTCCATCAAGGTGTAAACAAWCAGATGTTGAGAGTAACTCATCTCAGAGACCAAGCCTGAGATGCTCCCTTCCTGCTCCCCCATCWGTGTCCCAGACTTTGGGGCCACTTTATGCCAGTGCTCACACTCATACTGATGTTCACATGAGGCAGCATACAGTGCCTTGTGGGTACCTGCTGTGACTTTCAGTCTACAAATGATAAATCACTGTTTAACTTTTTAATCCAAAATATTTTTTAACATTTCTTATTGTAGTCATGTCTCATCTTGCAGCAGTCACTACCCAAAGAGGTGTCATGCATCAAACTATTCAAATGATATTATGACAAACAAAGTCCAAAACTAAAATGAGGATGTTTTGTATGCTTTACCTGGTAAGGATTGATAATTTAAACTAATGTCTTCAACATTTTGTGGAAGGGCAGTTTAAATAATACAGAGAAGTTAATACCAGCATTCTTTTTGACATTTGAGCACATTAAACACTTTATACATTAAAAAAAATCTAGGTTTTATGAGTTCAGAACAAGTTTTCTAAACATATATTAGTGTTGCTTTGTTTTAAATGACAGCCAGCAAGCTGAAAATACAAGTTCCAAATMACTTGTCTTACGGGAAACTTACTCTGAGATCCAAGTAGCAAAGCAATGGTGACTGCCATTGCCCCTGCCTCATGTGACACTGCTTATAAGCAAGGGTTAGACAAGATGAAAACAAAATGTCTTAAAATGATCTATCTTCTTCCAGCCATTTCTGTTCTTGACCAGTGACTGGCTCTGTTTGAAATAGACCATTTGCAGAGTCTGCCTGTGAAGACTGKTCCAAAGACTAACAGATGCACTTTTCCATACAGTTTATTTTTTCCAGTCTAGCCTTTCCCTTCTCTGATTTTTTTCAGCTACTTCAAGGTTCTAGTAARCTGCCAGAGAAAATAACAGCAGAARWTCTGCAAGATGGAGAATGGAGAACTAGAGAAAAAGACACAGGAAGAGCTATTGCTTGTAGCAGAAATAAGTAAAGGAAARTTKKTTTTTTTTGTGAAAGCAGCAGTCAAGTGTGCCCTACTTATCATTCTGTCACCTCTTCTCTGTGAGTCACAAGTTGTTTTCTTTCTAGAGCTTCACTTCATTTACCTYGACAGTGAGAACAAGCAGAAGGCCKAGGACAGTTTGACTCACAGGGCAATGAGACGGTTTCATACAGGGTTTTCCTGTGTCAGTGAGCACGAAGGCAACCAACGCCCAGCTGCAGTTAGCTACAAACTCAAGTTTTTGACAGAAATCACCATTCTGCTCTACCAGTGGTTGTCTTTACACGGACAAGCAGCCAGGAATTGGACCCCTTCTTCGTGCCTTGTTTGCTTGAACACAAATCCCAGAAAACAGCTTAATATTATCTCCAATTCTTCTTTCAGAGTTTGAATCTTCCCTGGGTGCATGTAATTTCAAAATACTTTGTTAATTTTTGAGTAACTGAACTTTAAAAGACTGATACAATAGTACAAGGAAGGCACAAGAAGGGTTGATTTTTTATACTACAATATCACAAATCACCTGGATGAACTTGAAGCAGAACAAAATGTTCTCACTCCTACAGGTCATTTAAAGGCACATCTTTACAGACCCAGTCTTTGATTTTAGGCCATCCACCAAAACCCATCTGTTTGATACCCTTTTATGACACATATGATGACTTCCGAAATGAGCTGTCAGGGTGAAAACCTAGCTGTTGAGATAGTGAATGCAGCATTCAYTCCTCAAAGTTATGAAAACATAGTGTCTAAAGGCAGATGAAATGACAGTGACCTGAAATAACAGGAAGCTGGCCTCAGTTATAAATCTGGCAGGGGCTGAGGGTGATGGTGATGGAAGCTTGTGAGCTGTATCCAAAGCCATGAAATATAGCCCTGCCCCTGAATGAACTGGAAGACATATTTCAGTCTGCTGCAAGTCAGAGTTCAAGCATCAGTGGCCTTCAGGACCTCTGTTCAGMCCTTGTTGGGATCCAAATACAGAAGCTTTGGAGTGATCTCTTTATTATACTGTTAAATTTCACTGGCACCTAGGTCTTCCCATCTGTTCAGCTGTGGGCTTTCCCCAACACAGTCACTAGCATTCATATTTTCCTTATTGAAAATAGAAATGAGAGAGTAAACTCTTGCGTTAATTTCAGCTCTCTCCCAGCAGTCTGGAACAGAGTGCTCAAAAATCCAAACTTTGGCAATCCTTTTTTCTTTGCCTTAGAATATGTGAGGTGTTGTGAAATGTGTTCTGCAAAATGGCTAACAAAAGGTGAAAGATAATCCCAAGGAAAAGAAAAGTGGGAAGCAAAAGCAGACTCACGTAAGAGAAAATTTGCTTGAACCTGGGAATCTGATTTATTCCATCAGAGAAGAAAAAAGGAAATGAGTGCTCTATATGGAAAAAKTGCATGCCCTGCTGCTTCATGGGGCATGAGCATTTCAGAGATTCACAGGACAGATCTCTGCATCMAGCTCAGWYCCAATGRCAGCAGTWATGGGGATTRGTGTCCCTTTGCCCAGMACCTGCTACCWGTTTCCTTAGTRGAGAATGACAACAAAGGATCACCARGAAGRCAGTTTGCAATACAGGTCTSTTCCTTTTCATTAACAATGTGATTTGCACACTGAAAGCCGTGTCTAAGAAAGCTTGATAGGAAAAGTGCTAAAAGACAAATAYAATCTGACTGGCAGATTGAGTCAGATCTCCACTAAAATTAACAATTCATCTAATTGAATCATAATGTGAATTTCTGGCTGCCTTCAGACACATCACGTACATCACAAATACATGAGTGCTGATGCCAATCTAGATGCTGGATCTCCCCCAGAAGGACTTCATCCATCAAGTATTTTGCTCTTCCTCACTGCCAGCTTTCAGCCAGAGCAGCCAGCAGAGGTGGCTCAGGCTGGCCATGCAGCAGCTGGGTACCAGGAACCTGGCATAGGACATGTAACCTGGAGCAGAGAGGAGGAGAGCTGGACACTTTCTTCATCAGTGGCTCACAGTGCTATTTCTTAGTGAAATTGCACCCCAGAAATCCCTGCTATAAYGTGATATGGGGAGCTGATGAGTGCGTACTTGGAGATAGAAGACTCTTAATGGGGCTGAGCTGCTGCTCMCAGCAGTGGTGTTCATGCCAAGATCTTCTAAAATTGCGAGTGATCATTGGTTTTGATCTGAATTAGAGGACTGCTAGCACTAAGAATCTTAGTTTAAAATCCTTTTTACGTTGGTCTTTTGAGGACTGCCCACAGTGATTTTAGAGTTCAAGCTCAGTTTCATCATTCCCTGGTTGTTCACTGTGGTGGGACAGTGGCACTTGCAGAAGGAAGAGGTTTCATAGTCCTTCCCGCTTCACTGCTGAAGTGCTCTGGGYTTTTGTGCTGATAGATGGCATTTGGGCAGTAGATGGGTAGTGTAAAATAACAGACCAAAAAAAGAAAAGACACTGTCACCCTGCTACATAAGGAGTATTTCTAGTCTTGCTTCTTGCCTCCTATAGCTCTGCTTAGAGGGGAGGACAGGGATTTTTTCATTGGCAGTTATGAAGATTTCTGCCATGGTCATTGGTAGCAAGTCACGCAGCTCTCCAACATCCTGCTGCCAAAACCGAAAACTTTGTTGTCTCCTGTTTATGGGCAGGTGGATAAATTTGGACAGAAGGATAAATTTGCTGTTCCCAGCAAAATTAATGCAGGACCACGCTAGAAACTGCTTTCCTCCAGCAGCTGTGTGCTTTTGGCTGGTGCCTGCTGGTGGCACAGCTGGAGGTGGGTACTGCGTGCACAGCCGAGGGGTCAGGCTGAGACACCAATTGACTGACTGTGCCTTCTGGAAAACATTCTCAACACGATTGCTGTATTCCCACGTTTGCATTTGAAAGTCTGTGCACACTCACATTTTAAGCATAACCACGGTCAGTGCATTAATGTGTGAGAGGTTTACAGAACACACTTGAAATTCCAGCCTGCCCATTTTCTAAAAAACATAYCATTTAAAAAACAACCAAATTTGTGATGTGTGAGCAGATATGGAATTACATGCAATTTCTGTCTGATTATGTTTTGATATAGAGCCCACAGGTTGAACTGTCAGCCTTCAATTTGCAATCTTTCCTAACAGTCATCTGAAAATTACAAAAGCATTGAGCCTGGCCACCTTTGAACCACCAGTGTTATTGTGGTGATTCAGTTTTTCCTTTGAAAAAGCTGAAAGAAGATCGTACTCCAGCAGGAGAAAGATGAGACTCAGTATTTTTCCTGTAGGTCTTCACAGGACTCGCATATTTGTTTCCCTATTGGTAGTGATTCATATCACAAATTCCTTTGTCCATTTCTCTCTTTCTGCTACAATAGCCCAAGTAATTAACTAAGTGAAGAGGCTGTCAATTAAACACTGATACTAATCTTGGCATRAAAGCTCCCTTAAGGAACAGTGAGCTGGAACATATTTTCCAGCGACACCACTGCCTTCATTCAGCTCACTTCTCAGACAATTAAGTGCTCCAAATGTTTGTGTGCCATCCAGGCAACATCAGTAGCRTGAACGACCCCTGCTATAGATACAGTCCTGCAAAGAATGCCTGGAAATACAATGCCTATTGTGACAGCAAGGCTGATTTTATCAACCAAGGGACATTRTATAGTTAATTAATGCCAAGATCTTTAATGATAGGATTGTCAAGGACAATTAAGAAGATTATTATAAGTGTCCTTGGTAACAAGAATGCAATACTGATTTGAGCTTACTTTCACTAAGTGTGGCTTAAAGGTCAGTTTCTCTGAAGTGTGAATACTTAAGCATTCTTTGGATAGATGTCATTATACATTAATCTCAGGAGGAAAACACATTTTTCTAATGTAGCTGTGCAGCACATGAAAATTAATGCAAAACCCTTGCTAAGAAATTAAGGTAAAACATTTCAACAAGAAACTTCTAGCTGGTGTCACATCCTCAGCAACAGCTCTGGGTCCATGCTCTGAGATCAAGTCAAKGAAACAATTTCCTCCAGCTTCAGCCCATGGGGCTCAGAATGGACAGACCCTCCTCAGTGAGCCCTTTTATGCTCAGTAAACTCCTGCTCTTCACCTGCCCAATATCAGATCCAGCTTTGCTGTTTCTCGCTCATGCACCACACCAAAACTTAATGACACTTGACTTAAAATCCCTCTATAAATTGAAAAAGCTCACAGAAGAAAAGTGATGGGTGCTGGTAGCACAGATTGCATCCTGAATGTTGAAATTAAGAGAAAAATTAATTTTGTCTGYTAGAACTGGGGAAAGGTGTACTGCTAGAGGGCATTTCACCCTCTTGGAATGACATTGTAAATGCCAGGGACTTTATAATTTAAGGTTTTAAGTGATGATATGAAAGATGGAAGTGGTCTTCTTACCACACCATGCCTTACATCTTAATTCAGTATTTGGCTTCTGTCTGATGGCCAAAAATCACTGACTCAAAAATAAAGGAAACACATTTGGCAAGGTGAGAATAGAAACACATTTGGCAAGGTGAGAATATTGTGATCTAATGTTTTTTTATGTGGTGGGAGCAGACTACGGCAGAGACTGGCTTACCTGAAACATGAATCTTCAAAAAGCATGTAGGGATACCTAACAAAATTTGAAATCACTTTTAAGTAGGAATTGTTTGAGGAGTGGGTGACCAACAGATAGAGCTCCTCAGATATGAAAGAAATAATTTGCTTGGAAAATGTTTTCCCAGTTAAAATTAGATATGAACATTTGAAAAAAAAATTAATTATAGCCATTATAATGAGGGAAGGAAATTAAAGCTTCCAGCTATAACCTTTCAGCTGTAAAAAGCAATCTACAGTTTCCATTCAGAGCAATTAAAGGAACATCTAAAATATAAGTAGCCACTTAATTAAAACTAAATATAAGGCATTAACAATATATAGATAAATCCATGTTAGGCATCAGGTTAATGTAGAAACAGATGYTATAATTACAAATGGAATTCAGTAAAAATTAAGAGATTTAGGAGAGGCTGCTGTACCATCTTTGAAGCAGGTGATTTTATAGTGGCTATAAATGCAAGAGAAAGCTAATTCTTCAGGGGAAAAACATTTTCTAAAATTACTTATTTTCGAAACCAGCAGGTTCAGACTTGCATCCAAAATCCTGAAGGATAAGGAGCCTTTCTTTTTTCTTTAACCACACAATAATAAACTAAGAAGACAACAAAGGGTAGAAAACTGTCTTTCTATTTTAAAGGAAGGGGAAATGACTAAAGATGTTGATCAAGGGAAATTTGTGCTGCTTACCTGGTGTCAGTCCTGAGGAAAACAATGAAGGTCTGCTCAAGACTACTAAAATATTATTATGTTCAAGATGACCAAGTCTAAGAAATTACAAAAATATTGTTAAAGGTCATCTGCATGTTTTCTGGAATGTTGATCTTCTTGAACATAAAAAACACTAGTGTTGCACATTTGGTCAATAAATACAACTATTTTCTGATCGTGTAACTTGGATTTGTCCCAGGTATCTGATACAGCACCAAATGCCAACCTGATTTCAAAACCCCAGTTCACTCTGAACCAGGGACAGGTTCTGTTCACCAGTGCCTGGCTGAATGGGTTGGGAAACTTGGTCACCACCATAACACAAAACAAGAGTCAACAATGGCATGTGGCCTTGAAAGCTGCTCACATGCAACCTTGCTCACTCACCCCTGAGAAGACCTTTTTTTATAAGGATTTTCCAGAAGAATCAAGAGCTGGTCCCTCCTTTTAGCACAAAAGGGCATTTCACACAGTATAGAACACTGCAATTCTGTGATGTCATCAGATCACAGAAGATGTATTTTCATTTATTTTATAACTATCTCCGGCTGAGACAATTGCTTTCCAGATACGAGTMCCACCAACACAAACACATTTACTGRGCATGCCTGCCAGTCTCTAAGCTGCTACCAGCTGTGCTGCTGTTTCTGCACCTCTTTCTTTTGGAGAGGTGGAGCCCAGTYATGCATCTGAGTGTCGTGGCAGCTGAGAGCTCACCTCGTTTTCCCCGKGCATTTTTCAACACATGGTCACACTCAATCCCACAGCTGCATCCCACTGTCAGAAAACTGCTGCTTTGCATGAGGATGTGAAAATCTGTCTCTCAGTCAGGTCCTAAACTGATATAAAAATAAGGTTTATTAAACTGATATAAAAATAAGGTTTAGGTGAACCAAGGCTCCACATCTGAGGGGCACAAACAGCCCTAGGACTGTTGAAAGTCAAAACTGGGAGTTTGATAAATACCCATTAATATTTATAAATATCCATTACAGTTGCCTCTACTCCTCCTTTCCTTCTCTCCCATATCCTACCCAGTCATTATTTCCATTTGCTTCTCATCTTTCCTCAGCTCATCCCCACACAGGATTCTCTGAAGGCTACTTAGSGCTTTCTATTAAAAAAGTTGATTCATAATTGAATTTTTAAGTGGCCATATGTTTGTTTCATTGCATGTACCACTACAGCTGACAGCGAGCATCCCTTTTGCAGCTGTATCATCACGTGCACCACCGAGAAGAGGCTCAAAGAGAGAAAATAAATGGTATTACAGCTCACTGGCCGTGACAATCACCACCACAGGGTCCAGATCTTCTGCTGGTTCATGTCCATGCTTGAGGATGTTTCTGAGTAAAGATGGGACCGAGTGAATGAAAGGCTGAGCCTGGAAGCATAGCCACTTGCCATCTTCCCACCAGAAGCCGTTGTTTATATTAGCAGTTTCAGAACTCACCCTTCAATTTATGCCTCACATTTGGAAAATTGAAAGGTTCATCTGCCTGTGAGAGGTACACAGAAATTTTGAAGCAGTAGAAAAAAAGTGCACAGATGTTTTTACACAGAAATAAATTTGTTTGCAGGAAGGTGGGAGGAGAGCAGTGAATAAAAGCAAAAGTGCTGCATTTTTGCACAACACTTCATGTTCAGCATCAAAGCTATTTTGCCATCAAGGGTATACTTACATAAGCAGCAGCTGCTCCTCAGCAACTCTGTTTTCCCTAACTGCTTTATAATTGTTTTATTATTAATCCATCACATTGCAGTTAAATGTCAAAGAAATTGCAGTTCTGATTGTCCATTCACACATGACAGTTTTATTCAGTGAGCTGCTTCCCGACAAACCAGAGATTGCTTCTGCTGGCTCACAAACTCGAACACACAGCCATTCTGATGCTGACAGATTCCATCTGCTCCCCTTTAATTAACATCTAATATGTAAACCATCTAATACATGTGACACTGCATAACAGGGGATTAAGAAATAGAAGGTAGCTCTTCATCATAAAGCTGTGTCATCTCCTAGGATCTCATTACGAACAGTAAATGGTACCCAAATGTAATGGGAACTGCACACTGGTAGGAACAGCACATGTAGGTAGTCTCACTGAAACAAATATGAACATTTATGAGCACAGAGACAAAATAAAGTGGGAGGTGTAGCAGCTTTCATAGATGGATTCGCATTGGTACTGCTCCAGCTCAGACATCAGCTGATTTAATGCAATTATAAGGAAGAATGGGATCTACTCATTTGTGTTCCCAATTATTGCTAGCTAGATAAGAAGCATTGTTTCTATAAGACTCTGCTGCAATCCATTAAACCCATTAAAAGTGCTAATTAGCTCATGTTCTACAAATGAAAGTGTCCAGGCAGCACTTTGTTGTCTAATACCTGCCAGCAGGCAAAAGCTGGGGATAAAAACATACAAAGAACAGCTTCTAGGAAAGCCCTGCAACCAAATAAAGATGTCAAAAGTAATGGAGATAAAATGCTCTTCTGCATAACAGCAGCTGATGAAGAGGCATGAAATTYATGTGGCTGGGGGACAGGGCTTGCCACCATTCATGGCTGGCTAAGTTATGTGGAAAGGTCAAGGCTGCTATGTGTTCATCAGAACATCTAAACAGAACACAAGCATTTGGAGAGCCTCATCCACGCATCTATCTGGTGAGTTACATTAAACTCGCTCAGAGCAGCTGCCACAAGGCTTGCAATGCTCAACAAAGGGCAGGAAGATGGGACACCTCGATAATAAGAAATGAAAGACCCTAATGGCAAGAGAAGGGGAACTGYGCTCACTAACCTGTGGCAGTGACAGAATCATTAATTGAAGCCTCTGAGAAACTGAAAGCGGGGAGGGATGAACCAAGGAGACAGTGTGAAATCAGCATCTCCTGGCAGGTTTGGCCTTYGGTTTTCTGCAGCRAATGTAATRGAGATAYAATCTTGTGGTACGAACCCTTGAGYGAACAATATTGTTTTAAGTTGTACCAGTTGTTGTCTATTTGCTCAGAACAGATCTGGAAGGCCARTCTCTGAAAATGTGCTCACATGAAACTGCTCTGTGCTGAGGGCTGAGCAGGTCCTGGAGAGGAGAGAGGAGAGAACTGCTCACATGTCTTTAAGGTTCATATGTATTTATTTGCATTTCYCTCTTCCCTGCTACCAGTTTTGGGGGGTGTGTAAACAAATGCCTTGCTCCAACCCTAGACACGACAGCACAGGAACCCATCATTCACAGCATCTTCAGTGGGGGCTGGTCTAAAATTGGAGGTGAGGAGGAGAGTTTGCATGGGATCTGTCCTATCTGGGACTGATTCACTGTAGTCATTGAACTGAAAAAAAAAGGGGATCGTGTTGGATTCAGTGCAAATCCACATGAGCACAGTAGAGTACTTGCCTCACATCTCTCTTTTTCAGAGCCTGGATACCTGATAGTATGCATATTTAATAATCAATGAGAACAAATACAGTTCATGAAGGCCTCAGGAAGGTGATAAAGAATCACCTCACAACACACTTACCAATGTTACCAACACCCCAAAGTGCAGAGGTCCAAACTACCAAATACCCCTGTCATATTTGCTTTGTTTTCTGTCCACTTTTCTCAACTTTGCTGTTTACGCCATTGATAACTTTCAGTGTTGGAAAGGTATTTTTTGTCAGGAGATTCATATGATCTGTCAGTGTCTGCCACACTGTCCTGTCTTTTTCACTCTGGTTAAGGGTCATGTTTACACTGTTGCAAAGGCAGTGTCTGAGCATTCCCGAATAAAGCACATCAATATTGTGACAAGGCACACGTTTCACTCGCCTCAGCGATGTGCTGTTATCAGGCATTACATGCTCTGTGCTTGTCTGTCATTCTGTACTGTCTTGAGAAAATACATAAAAGGCAAGCAAAAGTAAAATTCCTGGTCTTCATTCAGTTCTTCCCAAAATAGGTGTGSTTTCCAGTTATTTTGTTAATGTGCTAAACATAAGTTGCTTTYCAATTCCATTGTTTTCTCTGAATGTTTTTGGAGAGAATGAACCCATACTCATTTCTTTTGCTGGGATTTGCTTCATAGAAGCTTCAACATCAGTGCTGGATTTCCAAACCCTCTTCTTTTTCCTTCTTTCCTGCCACGGGCTAAATCCATTAGATGGGTACACAATCATTTAGAAGCCATTAAATCTTACTTTTGAGAAGAGGTGCTCTAGTTAGAGTTTCACTCTTATCTCTATTTTCGATCAGAGGAGGAAGTCCTGTTAAAGAGATCCTTGAAGCCTTCCACCGGCATCACGCTCTGCAGGAGARCACCCATCCTCCTCTCCACACCCCTGTGGCATCCAAAAACCCTGCTAAAGCAAGCACTGATTGTCTATTTGCCCGATCTCCATGTTTGCTCCCTTGGGAACGGTCAGCTTGCAGCAAGTGAGCTGAAATCCAGATTTGCTGWGGCAGAGCCTTGCTCCAGGCAATATTCCAGCCCAGCACAGGACAATTTCTGGGTTTGATCCATGCTCTCAAGGGGAGAAACCTTTCACTGGCTGATGATACACTTCACTGAGGCTGGGGAGTACAAGCTAAATGATAATGATGAAATAAATTAATCAGAAAGATACCAGAGACTAGGTAGTCCCAGCAGGCGTGTTGGGCAGCATCAGTCCACAGGCTACCGAGCCCTCTCCTGCTCTCTGACCAGCTGCAGCATTCATAACTGCAGCCAGAGGAATTYCTCTGTGTCCCAGGGAGCTGTGGGGAGTGTGGAATTCCTCTGAGTCCCAGGGGCTGTGGGGAGAGGAAGGGAAAGGGTTTGTTACAAACCTGCACCTGCAGTGGGAGTAGAGGCTGGAGGAGATGGCAAATCCACCCCACCATGAGGAGCAGGTGAGAAACAGGAATTTGAGTGGATAATACCATGAGCAGCAGAAGCCAGGCAGAGAGGTTTTCCATGGCTGACTTACATGAATTTTCTGCTCCCTAGTAATCTGGTTGATTTTATCTCAAATTACAGCATTTGCCTTGGGGRAAAGTACTAATGTTGGTGTGTTTCTTACATTTGTCTGATAGCTTTCTCAAGATTTAGGAGCACAAAGTCATGGAGCTTTCTTATGACAGGAGCCCAATACCACGGCAGCCTGTTCTTCCTTCAGATGTTTTTGAAATGGACAGTGGCACGAATAGAGCCATACATACCACTTAGGCAGAGTTTGCTTACAGAAACCCTACTTTTTAGCAAAACAGGTTGCACTTGAAATCTAACAAGTTTCATGAAAAGCAGGAATACAACTTTTGGAAAAGGTCTCATTCAAACTCTATTTTTTGGCTACTTATTTTCATATTGATTTAGCCATCTCTCTCTATTTAAAAAAAAATCAAGCCTGCATGTTGAGGCAATTGAATTCAATTGCATATTGATAATATCATATTTATATTGATAATGATAATTGGTAATATCATGCCAGTGGAACGGGAAAAGCTGTGTTCATATGTTAAAGAAGTTAAAAAAAAACATGAAGAGATATTTTCCAGGTTATGAACTGTTTTGGGTTTTTCTTTTATTTTAAAAAAATCTTTCCATCTGAACAAAGAGTACAAACCAGYTGAACTTGTACAGAACAAGTAGCAGAGAAGTTGTCAGCTCCTGTGTTTCAGGCAGTCTCAACAGTGGATTTCAGGCATTTCTGTCTTAATCACCATTAACTGCAGCCTGGAATGCTGACACGATGTGCAGTGAAAGCAAAGAGTGTAAATTGGGCATGATAGAGGTTTCTTGATGCAGGAAGGAAGTAACATAACACTGAACACAGCTCAAGTTGCACTGTGAGAACAGAATGAATGAGCAAACCAGGTCTCTGTCACAAGACAACAGAGGAAAAAAGATATTCAAAAAGAGGTATAGAAGGAAAAGAGTAATTAAATCTTTTTTTACATACTAAGCTGGTCTTTTGAAATTTATTCAGATTTGATATAACTTGAAAACCATGTTGTGCTTTAGTTAAAATAGCAAATTTTAAAAATTATATTGAATTTAGTGAGAAAAAACTTATGTATAAGTGCTAAACACTTGGCCTGCTGGCCTAAAGTTTCTGCAGTGTATTTTAATATGGAAAAAGCTTCTTGAAGCAAAGTCCTCAGGTTTATGACATTATTGGTTGCTGAAGTCTGAGAAAAATCCTTAGAAGCGTACTTCTCAAAAAACCACWCATCATTCTTTTTRCAAGGGTGTGTAGTGATAGGASAAGGGCAAATGGCTTCAATCTGGAAGATTTAGATCAGGTATGAGAAAGAAATCCTTCATTGCAAGGCTGGTGAGGCACTGGAACAGGTTGCCCAGAGAAGTTGTGGCTTCCTCATCCCTAGAGGTGTTCAAGGCCAGCTTGGAYGGGGCTTTGARCAGCCTGGTCTAGTGYAAGGTGTYCCTGCCYGTGGCARGGGGTTGGAATTAAATGATCTTTAAGGTCCCTTCCAACCCAAACCATTCTATGATGATTCTTTCTATCAAGCACCTTCCCATCGTACCCCATACAGAGAGGTAAAAAGTGACATTTTATGGCCCCTGGTGATGATCAGTGCTGTTCCTCTGTGTCCCAGCAGGTCCCAGCCCTGCTCCCAGCTCATCTTGCCTCGGGAAGTGTTTGCCCACTCTTACACCCTGGTGGTACATCCACCCCGCCACACAGAGGCTGTGCCAGGGATGATGGACCCATGGGTGCAGGGAGCCCTGGGGTCCAGCACACCCTGAAGTCTCTGTGGACCCCAGGAGAAGCCCCATGGAGGCACTTCAGGCTTCTGTGAGGAAAACAGACTCTGGAGAAAAGGGGATGACAAGAAGCAGACTGGCATTTCCCCCGATTTTCTGTGACTGTGATTCTGTTTCTAAACCCAAACTGCAGAACCTTCTCCTCAGAAAATATCTTTTATATTTTAGGAATATTATAATTACACAGGATTTTTATAATTAACACAGTCTTGCAGTTAGGTTCACCCTCACTGAAGCCAAGGGACTTAGAGAAAATTATTATTTTTTCTCGTACACTGGTAAACTCTTGTTGCCCTAGAAAAKAATTTTTCTCTGAAGTGACTGAAAAACTCATTAAGGCTGGGCAAAACCACTTCCTTTGTGAGCAGCCAATTCAGAATTACCCTGACTTAAAAACACAAAGAGGTACTGACCAGATTTACAAACCATTCCTTAGTCTCATGCGCTCTTTTCAGAATAAAAAATACTGTTTGGCTGCTCTGAGATTGACAGCCTTGCTCTGTCAATCTTCAGCACTGTACCAAGAATACTCCAGAGAAGACTGCCATCAAAATCCATAGTGCATCCCTTAGAGCTGTTATATTATAGACTCCACATTGTTTGTTGTATCCAGCTACRCCATGCTACAAAAAAAGCCTCTCCTTTTTGTTGCACGTCACCTCATTTTACCTTCACAAAGAAATGTTTAGGTTTCTATCCTTTTGGATGGCACTGAATAATGTCACTTTTTATTTATGAACGTATATTTTGAATTTCGACACAAGGACAGAGCCGATGAACAGCTCTATTATTCTTAAGAAATTGAGTTTCTATTCATAARGAGCTGAGTAGTGCCTGTTAGATGGTTTCCCATACAAAAACCACTGAATACCTCCAAATGAGGCTGACTATATCAAAACACTAAAACATGAATAGGATTTCTTCTCAAAGGAAAGACTGAATCAAAGTACAACTATACTGATATATCTTCTAATACAGCTATTTACAGTCTAAGAAGTACCTTCACCTTGGCTTAGAATCACTCTGATTTCTGCTACAATGTTTTTGTCATGAATATGCACCTTATTATACTGACGAAGAGCTTCTGTGAACTGTGTAAAGGGCACATTTACACACTAATTCTCCTCAACAGAATGTGATGTTTGCTGTGAAATATAAYACTTGTCATTTTTCTGACTTAGAGCATATTAACTGTGTGTTCATGTTTTTGATTGTCTGCTAATACTTTTTAAAAATATGTACGTGAACAAAAGTAACTGCAATAAATCCTTGATAATAATTTTTAAAGAATTATTCAGGAAAAGAGGACTTTATTCCGTGATTCAGTGACAAAAAAAGTCTCTTGAATGTCAAAGAGACCAAAATGTTTTAACCAAAACAATGGAAAATAAAGAGGGGATATTATTTCACTTTGTATAGAAGCCACATGCAGCCCTTTCAAATTGTACATCAGGTAACAAAACRCACCCTGAGTAGAAATTTTTGAAGATAAAAATTTGTCAGGGATGCAAGCATATGTTCCAGGTAACACATATTCTTATTTTTTTTTCACAAGGAGAATTATGCCATTTGTAATTACAGTTGATCTGCTAATGCTTAATAACTCTTGTGTTTAGTTCCAAATACAGGACAGTGTGCAGACTAATGGAAAGCCTGGCTCAGCAGTAGCAAACCTTTGCTGAGGATGAAGAAGGTGAAGCACAGGTATTGCTAATTTGGCTCTGTGATGYACGAGAGTCTCCTTACACCCAAAAAAGAGGTGATCCTGTCCCTCTGGATCCCACTGGAGCCTAGTGAGGGAGCATCTGGAGTGCTGTGTTCATTTTTGTGCTCCTCAGCACGTGAGAGACATGGAGCTCCTGGGGCAAGCTCAGCACAGGGCTGCAAAGATGACTGAGGGATTGGAGCATCTCTCCTGTGAGGAAAGGCTGAGGGAKCKGGGYYTGTTCASCCTYGAGGAGAGGTGACAGAGAGGGGACATCATCAAYGTCTGTCAGTATCTGAATTGGGGTGCCAAGAGAATGGATCCAAACTCTGCTGGGTGGTAATAAGCGATGGGATAAGAGGCAATGGGCAGAAACTGATGCACAGGAAATTCCACCTGAACATGAGGAAGATCTTTATTGTGCAGGTGACTSTGCATAGGAACAGGTTGCCCAGAGACATTGTGGAGTCTCCCCCACTGGATATGCTCAAGCACACTACAGACCAGAAAGAGTGAGATTCAACTTTTCTGCATGGCCACATCTATCCTGGTACTTCATAACTCCAGTAAACTCAGAATTCTGCTGCATCAGAGATGCTGGTTAGTTCAGTCTGCTGAAATTTAGCAGCAGATTTTAAGGAATTGAAAATATTTATTTGAACAATTTACAAAAACTGGTGTGGACAGCCTAGTACAACAGGACCATTTGATTAAATTAAAGGAATAGAGAAGGAGCCGCTACTCCTGAATGTGTGTTGAATTCAATTTTTCTTCATTCTATTTTACTTGAAGTAGATCAGAATTTTGGTGTATAAATTATCACTGGCAGTCTAACAATAACCAAGTCCTGATTATTTCCATGCTCAGTTATGTAGTTAATTAACTGAAGTGTTAAAGAGGTTGCACTCTGATGGTGGAAACTATTTCTGTTTGTTTTGTTTGAGCTTTATTGTGACTCTTTAATTATTAAACATACATCAGCATGTGAAGAACTGCTTTACAGTGTGATTGTAATTTGATAAGATTGTTTGGTGGTAAAAGCTTTGAACTKTGTCTTGTCTCAGACTTAGTTGCTTCAGAAAAGAAGGAATTAATTGTCAGCTCTCTGGCTTACAGTTTCAGGCTGTAGCTCAKGCTCAGCACACAMAATGCTYTCCCTTGGGTTTGTTTTTWTTTTCTTTCTTTTTTTTYYCCCACTCATTTACAGATAGCACAAGAATTTTAAGAATATGTAGAATGTCAAAATTGGCACCTCTAATCCTTCTCATATAGGGAATATGGTGTTTTTGCAGCTCCCCATCCTCCTCTACCTGGATTAGCCACAGGCAAACAAAAGCAGTGGATTTTCACCGAGGCTGGGTGCTGAAAACAGGGCTGGGTGACATCCAAGACAGGTCAGGTGAGCTGAATGTTTTGTCTATTGATGCCCTGCCAGCAATACCACTGTCTCTTCAAAGACACCATGTCACTCATCCCTCAGAGGGCTTGGGGCTCTAAAGGTCTGTAAGTAGTTTAAGTTAAAATAAGTTCACATTGACACAGACAACGTGTTTCACAACAGCCTCACAGCCCCCTCTCCTCCAACAGAGAATGTGAGAATTTCACACCTACGTAGCAATTTTCAAGGAGGTGTCCAACTCACACTGGACCTTTGGAAGCCTTCCTGTTCCAGGTTCTAGTCACTTTTCATCTCAGAAGTCCATAATCATAGTTGGGAACCATCTTTCCCTACTKCATCTTGTGCTTAGCTGGGACAACATCAGCTGGTACAGCAGCAAACACCACCTGACAGCCCCTGGGACCAGCAGGAGTCAGCCACGAGTTTCCCTGTCTCCTGCACATCACATGGAGCTGACTGCCTCTTGTGTTCCCATTTACATAACATGGGACATTATGGTATTCCCAAATATTTTTATTAGCAGTTGTCTTCATAGCAGGTATTCAGCAGCTTCTTCAGAGAGTACAAAGGACGAGGGCTTGGTCCCACAAGGGGAATGTATGTACCTTCATTTCCCAGGGTTCAGAGTAGCTGCACTGCCTGAGAGTGATAACCATTAAAGCTGTTAGGGAGTAATTAAACTGTCTCGTATCTGAGAGGTGTGCCAGCTCACTGGCCTGCCTGCAAGTTAGTGCCAAAACACAAAAACAGTGCTTGTGCCAGCAATATCCTCTGGGTGAGTTCAGAAACAAGAGAACATTGCTGGTAAATTGCATTGAGGAGATCAGAAACGACTGTGGAAGTAGCAGATGAGCCGAGTGCTTGCTGTACCTCTTGTCCTGGGACAGCTGCACGCAGCCTCCTGGTGATGCCAAACAGAAAAGCTCCAGTTTGGTTATTATAAATCAGCATCAGAAGTACTGCTACACCAAGACTTTACAGAACTGAAATTGGCAGGACACTTAAATTAATTTTAATTAATACAACATTTTAAACCTTTTTTAAAAAATAAAAAACCCAAACTCAATAATAAGTTTCAGTGATTCTATTCCTTTTGCATGCATTAACCAGTTTTAGGACAATTRCACCAAAGTTTAACTCAGGCAGCCACATCTCATTTGAGTATATGGCACTTTTACCTTGAATATCATGACCAAAAAAGAATTTGATTTTTTAAGTGATCTTTAATAAGATCCACATTTTACTTATGGAAAACAACAATAAAATGTAAATTCATTTGCCTCAGTAAAGTATTTTTTCATTAGACTAGAGAGACAAGAAAAGAGAAAGCATCTTTTAGATACAGGATAAAACACACAGAAAAGCCAAATCCACATGTATATAGATGTATATATGTGTATATATATATATATGTGTATATATATATATATAGATATATATATATATTTGTGTGCATATTTACATAAGTTATAGACTTTTAAAAGAGCAATTATTTACAAAGCAAAATCAAACTAAAAACTGCACAAAAAATTGCACTTTCTCCATATTCTAACTAAAATTCATGGTTATGTTCTTATTAAAAACAGTTGCTGATAAGCACATTAACAAGTAATTAGTAAGGTCCACCATCCATAATGTGAATGAAAAATCAGTATTTTTTTTCGTATTTCTCAAAGACTTTATATGAAGATGATGAAACACTGTCTGATGTAAAGCTTTTTTCATTTTGTTGCTTCTCTGTGTGTGAAGTAGTACGATAATAAGTGGAATTAAACTGCAGTTGTCCAGCTGCACCAGCACAGGACATTTTGGGATGTGCTGTTCTTGCTTTCTAATTGTTGCAATCGACCAGAAGGCAGAGTTTTAAAGTTTGTTAGGCACGAGTCCTGTGGAAGTCCTGGAGTTTAGGAACCAACATCAGTAAAACACTGCAATGACAGAAAGGGCACACAAACACACACTTTGAAATCTGGAACTAATTGACCTCTAAGATTTCTCCACACAGTGTCTTCCAAATGCAGAGACCATCTGCACTGCCAGCACGTCAGGGTCTCTGCCCAGAAACCTGCCTGGGCACTGGGTCAGTCCCTTTGCAATGACATCTAGGAAAGTTCTGGGAAGATGCAAGATTCACCTCTGTCATACCAGTCTCCAAATTAGCCCACAAGCTGCTTTCTCTCCGGGCATAAGAAGAATTCCTGATGAATGTGCACTTGGACTCATAAAACCATCCCTGCTCAAATTATAGTCACTTAGCTCAGCTTATTTGCACAAAAACAGGGTCAGTGCTTACAGATAAGTAAAGCACTGAAAATGCTATTTAAAAGGCTGGAGGGCTTAAGAACTTGTGGTTAAACTTCTGAGCTCTCCCAGAGGATGTTTGGTTTCACTTCTTTTGAGATTGAGTCTTTCGATATCAGAGGAGTGGCCTTATTTTGCCATRCATCCACCTATAAATCAGAAATAACATCCGTGGTCTTCAATCCGATCCACTTCAGGCATGATCTTTGCAGTGGCAGGAACAACTTTGTGCTCTTTGAATACACACTTGGCTTTTCCCAAATGGAAGAGGCAGAATTAGCAGGCGGGGCTGGGAAATGATCCAAGACACTCCTCACAGAGTGGGGGAAACATTTATCTTCACTTAACTCACTTTCACACCTATGTCTCCCCTACTCTTTAGGCTCTGCTGTGTAAAAGCAGTGACATGGGGATACCAGGAACCAGCAAGATTCAATCTTCCCTGGCAGAAGTCGATGGCAGTTTGTGAAACAGCTTTCCACGATGCCACCTCTTGCAGTTCATTCCACATATTTGTTTTGAGGGATTTAAAGCTGTAAAGGCATATRAATACCTGCCATGCACTTGATCTCCTGTCAGATTTGGGTTACCAGGCAGGAGGGATCTTGGGCTCTGTGAGCTGGCCACACTTGCAACTATATTGAATAGACCTGAGACATGAAACAATTTCTGTAAGTCACATGGCACAGTGCATGTAGTCAAAACAGAAAATAAAAAAAAAAAAAAAAAACCCAGGAAGAGAGAAAATTCATCCGAAGGTTATGTTTAAGGGAGCAAGAAGCAAAGGAGAAGACAGAGGACAGGAAAGGGGSAAGTGAAAAGCCATTGCTTCCTTCAGGATGCCCAGTAATATTTGCTGTGGAGGCAGGAACCAAATTCTTCTTTTTATAATCAGCATAATCCACCAGAAATAATATATAATTCCTTGTAACTGAACGGCTGTCTCACAGATGGATGGTGTAATGTGTCCCTCGCTTCCCTCGCTTCCCTCCCTTCCTTTCTTTCCCTCACTGCAAGTTCCTGTAATTGTCACTTTGTAATGTATATTCCAGCACATGGACATGCAGAATGAAGGCTACATGCTCATTTTGCACTATAAATGATGTGTACGGCCTTGTGTCACAAACAGTAAATCCTTTATACAGAAAGTCTGTTCCTTTTCACACCATTCACTTGTTCAGTAACAGTTGTCCAGATTTTTTAATTCAGCTCCTTCCACTAATCCAGCAACTGCTGGTCTTAGACAGGTGCAGGGATCAAACAGGCTCAATAAACTGAAACATCTGGCCTGGAAATGATAATAGGCCCTTTTACTCTCCAAAGCAGAGAARGAATGCAAAGTTTTCAAATGTTAAATCATGCAATTAGCCCTTGTAATATTATTTTAAAAAAAATTGAAACAATAGTGTTTTCTATTCAGGGTTTCATTCATTGCTCTGGTGCAGGAGATGCCAGGTTAAAGGGGTCAAAACATCATCTTATAATAATAATTTTTTTTAAARAACAAACCAGACCTGCCTCTTCGCCGTCACGATCACTCATGTCAAGAGCCCCATCCATGCAATAAGCCAAAAACTAATTATATAGAAAAGTTTGGGAAGGCCTATGCCCCAGAGAATGGAAAAATCCCTGTGCAAGCCCAGTTTTGTGCAGCTGAGTGATCTCCAGCACATGAGGGCTGGTAAGAGAGCAGAGCCTGTTGCAGACAATCACCCCATTATCTGRATGACACTGGGAATCAGTTGTCCTCACACACTTTCCAGTGCAGAGACTATTGCCAGAGCTAGACAAAGCCTTTCAAAATCCAAAAATGCCACAGGAGTATTTCTATCCAAGSCTGTCCAATTTTGGAGCTGCTCTCACCACACCAGTGCCTGGGTTTGTTGAGGCTGAGCCCGTGTCTGGAAGGCTCATCATGCTCTCTTCCAGGCATTGTTCCCAGCTATCCCTGGCATCTACATGGTTGCCTCAATGCCTCTCAGACCAAAATCAAGACCTTTAGCAGGAAAGAAGAGCAGTCAGAAACTTTTATGATTATGAGTAAGGGAATGTTGGCTTCTGGAAGACCATGTGTGTGACCAAGCAGTAGGGACAGGTATGTTTTTTACCTATATTAGAAAATCAGATTCCATCTCATGTTCAAAAAGTACTCAGTTTTGATGGAAACATTTTGGCTTGATTAAATAAAATTATTTTTTATAAAGTTTCAAACAGGCCTCACCTTGACTACTGGCACTCATTAAATCTCGTGTGAAGAGTTGGTATTTCAATCCAGCATCATTGGYAACATACCATCAGTCTTGGTAACTTTGCCCTGACCAAATTTTCCTTACACTTGGAGCTTAACATGGCATGCTCTCTTGAGTAAACAGGAATGTTCATTCTGGGCCAGAGAAACTTGGAAGCTGGTCCWGGGTCCCACTCCAACCTTTGCCTCAAGTTTCCTGTGAGGTCTGAATGCTGGACTTTCAGAAGTGCTGTGAGCCTGAGTACACTTTGGAATGTTTGGGCCCAGGATTCCAAAGGTATGTTCAGTTCTTCTTACACACAACCCAGCCTTATAAACCCTGTTTGTGAATAGGCTTCTCTTGAAAATATGTCTTTAGCTCTCACGACCTCTGCCTTGGGAAAGCTGGAATTGTAATAGAAATGCAGGATATAGGCTCTAGATTGCCTACAATGCTGGTATCTTCTATTAGGCAATGATATATAAAAGACCATGTAATGAAAATAAAGCAAGTGTTCCTCCTCATTTGTGCAGGGAGAGATGTTGCAGTGTTCCTGCATTGCTGGCTGTGGAGACGCAGCCATGGGGCCGGGGGCTGAGTGCATTTCACCGTCCAGGCCATGGTCTGCATTTCACTGCATGACTTTCCTCAAAGCTCATGGCCCTTCAGCTAAAAACACCCTGCACCACTGTAATGGGGATGAGCATTTAGGCTTCCCGCAGTCACTGTATGTTGACAGTCTCTGGCAGCTGTAGCAGATCGGTGTTCTCATCTGGGAGCTGACAAAAGGAACTCATGAACTAGGCAATGAGGAACTCAGGGAAACTCCTTAGTTTTCCTAAATCCTTGCACAGGTTTTCCTTTAGGGCACAAGGCTGTGACAAAGGGATCTCTAAATACATGCTAAGTGACTTTTCACCTGTGTTACTGACACTTGTGTGGTGCAAATGAGAGACAGAAACTAAAGAACAGAAGAACTGAAGACAGAACTAAAGAACAGAGAGTTAAGTGAGTACCAATCTAGTAACTGGTGGGAAGCAGTCCCTAGGTCAGGGTCAGGCTTGAAGTAGACACAGCAAAGCACTTTAGCTCAAATCAGGGCTCCTAAATGCTATATTYTCCTTCCATGATAGACCTTGGACTGTGAGGTTTACTGGGGAGAGGGATGTGCCATGCAGGAGTGTCCATGTGCTCCCAAAGGCATCATCCTCATCCTCATCATCCTCATCTTGACCTCAGACCCAGAGCCAGCTACTGCATTCYGCAGCTCAGGGAGTTTGGGTTAGACCCTAAAGGGCAGGATTGCAGCAGGCATCTCTCCCATCAGACCRACAGGAGGAGGTGGTAGAGAGATAYCAWCCAGCTGTATGCTGTACTCCCTCCTTTAGGGATCAGAGGACCAGAAACTTCTGACCTTAGAGGGACCCTTCTGACCAGAGGGATTTCTCTGCACAGGGCAAATGGTGCATCCCTGTGCTTTCTTTGACATTCCTGGAAGCCATGGTCATAGGTGAGAATGCAGATGCTCAGCTTCTCTAATCTGGTTAATGGGAGTTGCAAGGTCAAGAAAATTTATCAGAGCTGTAGCAAAGTTGGTTCAAGCATTCTGAAAGAAAGGAGAAGTAATCTCTAGAAAACCATCTTTTCCTACCAGAAAACAGATACTAGGCCTAATGGCCATGGCTCCTAGTGGCATGCACCAGCACTTGCACATAATTCTGTAATTTGCCACRTGAACACAATTTATGCACTGAGGAWTTATTTGMCTTCACTTGACTTGTGTAGATGCAGAAACCCACTCATCAAAAACAGCAAGACCAAGGTCAAATTTATTACTGACTACTAAGTTTAGGTGTAAAATTAAACCAAACCAGAGATGCTTTTTGCTAGTATAGCAAAAAAAGGAGATAAATTTGAGTGCATGTTGTGAATTCAGTATTCTTTTTGGCACGTTAGATACYCTGGTTTGTTGAGCCCTACCACTATGTCCTTACAAGTCACCAGTTCACATGCTCACTTCTGGTACACTAAATCCATCCTATATGTCTGTTATAAATAGGGTACTGCACATACAGCAAATGCAGCCCCCACTGCACACCCTTGTATGATCTCTCCAAATAGCACGCATATTCTCACGCTATATTTAGTGCTACATCCACGGTAACATATCACCACATCATTATATACAAAATGTCTTCATAAAAACAAACATTGGAGCACAGAAGTGGGTCTCTTCAGCCCGCATTGAAGTCTGCCAAAACCACAAAGTCCTACCAAAACTTTTATTTTACTTAGTTTAATTCAAATGACATCAATTTTTAAAGATTTTCCTAGTTAGTGAAACTCCCAAACAAATTCAAATGACAATTCTTTGCTGATATTACAGCAGATAGTGCTTATGCATTTGGATCTAGCACCATGAATTAGCTGTTCAGATAATTTTCATTGATGCACATTGGCCTCTGGTTTGAATTTTGGACGATATGGATCAACATACTGGCAACTTGCACACCTAATAAAGATTGAGCAGTCAATAAAAATGGAGTATTAACCTCCTTTGAGCCACCAAGTAAGGAATCTGGACCAAGATGCTCTTAAATCTTGCATCACAATAAAATACATATTGAAAAAGACAYGAGCATGAGAAGAGATACAGCAATACAAAGCTGGCTGACACAGCAGTCTACAGACTGAGCACACCAGCAATTTGTCATCTTTCTCTTTTTTTTTCCTGTAGTAGGAATCATACAATCATGGGGCTGGTGTCAGGGTGGGCACAGTAGCTACCAAGAGACTCAGGGTACCTCATGTTGCATTCACTCTTCTGCCAAAAGATGGGAGAAGTGGAAGGCTGAGAACAGATCTGACCACAGGACATGGATTGGTACAATGTTAGAAAAACATGCAGAAAGTAGAAGAGTAACCTTTTATCCAGATAAATCCTGAAACCATGACTAAACAGCCATTAAGAGCTACAGGAGTGAGAAAACTAGATTTGAACCTGGGCAGGAGGAGACAAGTCAGGAATTAAAATGTTACTGTTTAAGAGGTCACGTCCTGAAAGCAGCAGCTAGAAAGATRGTTTTCTTAGCTACTACTTGCAGTTCCTCATCTTTATAGCCATAATATTACCTTCCGTCATCCCATTAGTAATGTTTTCTTTAAAGCCTATTGTGGAGATTGAGTTGAAAGTCCCAAATTTCCTGTTATTATTGCTGTCATTTCTTCTCTTTGTTWTTTTGCAAGAAGCCTGCTTTTAAAAATGTTTTCAGCTGCTCCAAAAACAACTTAAACTGGGCTTAAACTCATTCCTTCTGGTAGTTAATTCCACTCAGAGATTTCATCCAGTCATGCTTTTTCCTTAGCTACGAGTTTTATTAGGCACCATTAGCTTTTTGGCTCAAAAGAAACTGCTCCAGCTGAGATGGTTTCTAAAGTGCTCAAAAGATTTTTCATGGATTCTGAGATGAGAACTTTTAATTTGCCTCAGAAACAAGGAAGCAAGCGGTTCTGTGGAACATACACACAGTGTGGTCCCACTAAGAAGCCCAGCTGCTGGCTGCTGTGCAGTTCATTACTTTGAAAAAATCTCTAGTAAGTAACCTCCCAAACCTAGAAGTAAGTAAAGAAGAAATTAGATAATAAAGGCTGGAAGAAGTGTAGTGAGCAAACATGAGGAATGCTGTCTCATGTAGTGCAAGATTGAATCATGATAAATAACTTGCATAAACTAGTTTAAATCAAGGTAATTATAATTGCATGGGCTTCAAGGTGTACTTTTCCATCATGACTGAAGTTTTCRCAATGCTAAATTAAAAGCAAGCCAAGAAAACAAAGGCTTTTAAAGTAAAATACTGGAATTCTATTAACCTTTTATCTTAGAAGAGACACCCACCACAAACTTGTGACAGAGATGCGCTGCCCTGCCCTTTTTCAGCCAATTACCCTCAACAGAACCCACATGCTCAGAGCTGGACACCACACTTCTGCAGAGGACAGCAGGGCAGCTCAGATAAAACCAGTATCAACCTTCTCTGAGGTAGAAATCTTCTCTAACATCCCTCTTCCCATCTAGACATGGCAGCTGCATCTCTGACTTTAGCCCAGGAGGTGACCTCAGCCAAGTGGGTTTGGGACAGAAAGCTGGTGTAGTGCAGACTTCTGAAGAAGGCAATAGAGGGAAGCTCATCTGTTGGTGCCTCTATCAGTCTGTGTGCAGCACAAATCACACTGGCTAATGTCTCATTTCAGTTTTCTCTAGACCAGCTGCACTAGTCTTAAGATGTTATTGCACCCCTGATAATTAGTTGCCATGCCCACTGCTGAGCATGTCTTGTGAAAAATCTGTCCTCCACTTCAGGTCAAATTCAGCACATTCAGTGAGGATGTACTTCTCTCTCACTGGTGTCCTTCTTTGCAGGAAGAAGCTTGGGATGCATGTGGTTTGCATGCAATTTGTGATTTAAACAAAAAATAAAAAATCATGTCTAATAGGAGAAGTGCTGTAAGAACACTGAGATTTCCACAGYATTTTTCAAATATATCTACAAAATATCTGAGTACATTTTACAGACCAGGTACTTCTGACCTGTATCAGCTTCTTCCACAAGTGTATATTGTCAGATATTSGTACTCTGGTACACAGGCTACACTTGATCCGAAAAAGCAGTCTCATTCATAACACATTTTCAGAGCTCAGAAACAGATTTGTTTATCAAAAACTGTCCTTCAACCCTCTACTCAGTCTATTTTTAGGCCAAGGAAAAAGCACTACAACTAACCCATTCATCCCATGGAATAAGTTCTGAGATTGTTTCTTGTGACCTCTGGAAAGTCTTCTTATGTACATGCCTGGAAATTAGAACTAAAAGCTGAGAAAACTTCAGTAGCTTAAAATGTTAAGAGTCAGATTCTCTTTGATATCTGTTACCAGTTCCTCAAAACAAAATGTAATGTGGGCATCCCAGTTGTAAAATTGTACTCAGATCTCAGTCTTTAAGTACAGGACTATCTGRCCACTAGCTCTCCAGTATTCCAAGKGCAYATGGTGACTTCTTTCCACTTTAGGGTCCCAGTAGACTGGATCATGAACCAGCTGTGCCTGGCAAGCAAGGACCCATAGAAAGAGGAGTTAGCATCCCCCTTCAGCTGGGGAAAGCACACATCAGGGCATGTGCWGAGAGGAGCTACCCAGTCTCACATTCAGCTGCAGCAACTCCTCACAGCCTCTCCTCTGTGTGTGTGTGAACCTCATTGCCAGACAGCAGAAAGCCTTTGCAGCCTGACAGTATTAAATCTCATAGCTAGCAGCATCTAGAYAGAGATGTACATGGATCTGGTGTGTCCTGGGGGTGTCCGAGGAGGGGTTATCAGATTAAACACAGGACCAAGGCTGCAGTTCTCCCAGTGTAAATGCTCTTGTTCAGGTCCCTGAGCATACAGCATACAAGATACTGACCCAGAACCTCCTCATCAGTAACTCCTCATAAAATATTTTCTCTGGTTAAAAATTCAAATTCAGACTATTGTTTCACTTGCTTTTTTTTTTTTTTTTAACCTGAAGACAGACTGGATGGGGAAGAAGAAGTGCCATGTGAAGAGACAGGCTGTAGTATCATCCTGGTGTAGACATCAGAACATCCAGCCATGAGAATCAAAGTTTTATCAAACCAAACCTCATCATCTTGTCAGCTAAACATTTTACTTCAAGACTGAATCTAAAAGAGAAAAGTCTTGTTTTACACTTGCTATTACTACTTTGTGGGCCAGCATCCTCAATGTAACTAATAATTGGGCTTTTTCAATTTAAGGCCTCCAAATCAACCCTTTGAATCCCTCCAAGTGTTTTTCTTGTCATGGACAGATGGGGTTTTGCTTCTTGACCATGACAAGAAGCYGCAGAGTGTAGAGCAATGCTTTGTKCTCTATGATTTTGGGGCCAAAKYGATACATTCAKACWGCYTGTTATGCACTCAGGTTCARAAGGACTATTTCAGCTRCCAAYTGTCTAAAGCTGCCAGGTGCTGGATGAATAGAGGTGAACATCATACATGAGTTACACATACAGAAATATGCCCTTCAGGTACAACTTCTGTCTGTTCCCACCGGGAACTGTGGTAGGCAGCCCGCAGTGCTGGGTAGAAAGGTTTGTCTGCCCATGTGGTTGTCTCTCCTTGACTGGAGACACACCTCTGGCCATTGCATTGTCAGTGTTAGGATATCTGTGGACAGCTACAGCAATTTTGGTAAAGTCACTCCTTGTCTCTATCCCTCGGTTGCCCCATCCACATAACTCATGTTAAATATTCTTGGAGCAGCAAATGCAAGACGTGATTAATTAAAGACAAAAAGCATTATAGATCTTCAGACAGAATGAGCTGAGGGAGTCCAACAAGGATAATTTTTATTACCACCAAGTCAACATCACATATGCCGTGATGAAAGCCTCTCCGAGGAGTATTGCAAACCTATTGCTGGAATTAACACTCTCGCTCAAATTTGATAGTGCCCTTTGTAGARGATTTTCATTTGTATTCACAGAAAAACATAAATAAGTGCTCAGGCTGGCCAATCTATTTCCTCTGTAACTGGCAGCATTCACAGTCACTTTATTGTATGAAATAATGTCTTGGGTTTTCCTCCCTCTATCTTGCTTGTGCCTGACCTTCCATTAAAAGTTGCTTGGAAACTGCTTAGAGAATAGTCAGTGGTGCTTCTTATTGATATTTTCCTTTTGTGYTTTCTCTGCTATTCTATCTTTTTGTATTCCTTCCCTGAAGCTTTTTATACCAGATGAAGATGAAAAGAAACTGGAGAATCAAAGCCTAATATTTTTCTTTTTAAAAGGARCAGGAAAACCATCCTCCCTGTATACACTGACATGCTAAAGAATAAAGAAATGCTCTTCTGAYAAATGCTCCAGCCAGTCTTTAACACACACATTATTATCAGGGGTTTACACATTCTTTTTAGCATCTTGGTAATTAGGAACAGGACATATAAAATATGTTGTCCCTTAAATACACCTTGTGATTGCCATTGTATAGAAATTAGAGAAAGTGAGCACCACTATGACAACCATTTTACCAGGGAGGCTTTGTAAGGGGCGTTGGACCTGTCTCCTAAAAGAAAGCTGGAGAAGAAGAGGCTCAGAGGATTACCACTGAACACCAGGGATCATGGTGGATAGCAGGAATTTAAGCCTGACAAAAGGAATTATTCCTTCCTCCTTTACTCTTGTGAGTGTGCATATGGAATGGTCAGGGATCTCTCAGGGACCAGGAGCARCAAGGGCTCTCCTAGGGTGACAGAGCAGGACCTGGTAGCCAGAGTTGTTCCACCTGGCCAGCCTGGGAGCAGTCAGTCTGCAAATTGTCCAGCAGAGGACTAGCAGAACATTTAGGTRTACGGAGCATCCAACAAAAATGGAAAAGCAGAGGGAAATGTGTTTTTCTGGCCTGGAGAAGACAAAGTAAGAAGGTGAATCTGACATCAGTCTTCCAGCAGTGTATCTACAGTGGGTTGTGGAGATGATAGAGGCAGAGATAAAAATTACAGCACAAGAGGAAGCAGTCACAAGTTGTAGCAACAGAACTGGGAGGGGGGGACTTGAGGAAAGTTATCTTTTATGACAAGCACTGACACACTTCTCCAGAAAAGCTGGTGAATCTCCATCCTAGAAAATTTGGCTCCATAAATCTTKGGAAAGCTGTCCACATGTGTGTTTAGTGACAAATTTTGAGTCATTTTTGAGAGGAAGTGATTTTTTTGCATAGCAAAGTATTTCCCTGTGCTTTGCATGAACTTTCAGCCTTCAGCTTTTGGCCACATGCTTGCTCAATACTTCTATGCTAGGACATAAATATATCCATACAGGCTTGAAAATAGTTTTTCAGGTCTAAATAGTTAATTATATAAATAGTTAAGAATCTAAATAACAGGTCTAGGTGGTATTTCTCCCATAAACATTCTGTCTTTGTTCACACTGAACTACATCAAGTGCAGGTTGGTGTTAGGGTTTGTCACTGTCATGAGCAAGTAGCATGGCACTGGAAAGAAGACATGGTAAAGCCTGAATCTCACTTTRTTAAAATCCATGAGAAAATTCCACTTTTTCCTTAACAACTTTTCTGCTGTTGTTCACAAACTTCCATGTGTTACTATTACAGCAAAGGATAACCTCARTGAAAATACCTAGACTTTACAAATTAAGAGGAAGGGCTTCTTCTTGAAGCTCTGTTGCAGTTTTATCTCTGAAGAGTAATGATARTATAGCTTTGGTTAATATAGAACGCGTGAAAATCATAGGACTAAAAAATGTTATTTATCATGTCTGCATTTCCTCATATTCCTCATTTGCAAGGAGAAAGTGCCAAATATGACATCTTTGTAAGTAGCTCTAGTTTTTTTTCACATACTGTTACGTCTTGGAACCACAGATGCTGCTTTCTTGAAGATTTCTGACCAGTATGCCATTTTAATATGATTTAACGTGTAGAAATAAAACAGTAAATTTGACCAGGAAGCAGTCCTTCAGTGAAGGAGTCTTCAGTCAATGTAGACCTGAAGTCAGATTTTTTTTTGCTTCTTTTTCCCAAATTTAACTCATCAAATCCTTTAAAGCTTTTGAGTATGGTTCTTTGTTGATCACAGTCTGATCAGCTTGCAAACAAAAGGTTACACCAATTCRCAGATGTCAACATGCAGCTCTTATCTGTTTCAGCCCAGAAATTTCAGGAAATTATCACATGGAGTTCTCTGCGTGCCCTTCTAGAKCACAATCTTTCAGGCTGATCTGTAAAATAGTGATTGGGGTCAGATCTACACATATTAAAGTGTTTATTTCCCAGGAGAGAAATACTCCAGCCCCTTGACCCTGGGAAAACTGTATTTTATTTTCTAAGTTTCTCTGATTTTGCCYTCTTCTATTATCTTCAGGTTTCCATACAGATGGCTGAGGTTACTTCACAATTATTTTGATAAATGGGCACATACATGGCTGGCAAAAGTTCTTCTCAAAACCACAGTCCAACTCTGACTTGAGTCTGAACACAGGTTTTTACTCCAAAGTGTTGCAGGGATACTGTTCTGAAAAAAACAGACAAGAATCACAGAATATTCTGAMTTGGAAGGGAACCCCAAAGAGCATTGTGTCCAACTCTTAAGTGAACAGTCGATATGGGGATTTGCCTTGGCATCATTAGGTGCTTTCTTTTTTCTATGAATTTGCAGAATATATTTCATAATAACTTCAGTTTTTATATTTTGTGTATACATTTTTTGCAAAAACAATATGAAAATCCTAATCTACTCCTCGCACAATAGGCAGTGAGTTTTGAAAGCAGATATTTTTTTTTAGTGAAAACAAAGCAAAGATCTGTATYGAAATAAGGGCACCAACTGTTCTGAGACCTTCAAAATTCTAGATTTTTRTTAGTATGGAAATTAATTTTATTTTACTGCCCTATATACTCTTCTTAAGTACCTTCTAAGAACATCCCACCTGGCTCATGGCGGTGGCTACATTCAGGTTATCACAGAGACTCAGAGCCACCCTGCCCAAATCCCTGGCAGGACAAACAACAAGCATAATGTGGAGGAATAGGATCTGTGTTGGCAGAAAGCATCAACCATCTCCCTTCTGGGATCAAGTCTAACAATAAAACATGAAACATTTATGCAGCTAGTCAGGTCCTGCTCCACAGTTCATGGGACTCATGTGCTTCCATGTAGCCACCGTTTCCCAATGGGAGAACAGGTTCTGTACTCCAGGCCTTGTTTCCTTGGTTTGTACAAGGTCCTTTGAACTTCAGATTTTGGTATCCCTCCTAATTAATGATCGTTTCACACTGTCTTCAAAAGCTATTGGATTTTGATTAGCCAGCAAATAAAAATGGCTTCATTTTCTCCTCTGGGCACRTATTTCCTCTGTCTCCTTGGCAATTAATTGAGTAGGCGAATAATAGTCGGTGCACTTTAACAGTCTGTGTAAGGAAGGCAATACCAGCCTGGTCACCAGGAGAACTTCACTGTCATTAAGTACTTAGCAAATCTGAGCTCCCAAATGGAGAGAGAAACTACATCAGTGCACCCTGTTACATGGAGCCCTGATGSCTTCTGTGCAGCTGGAGCATGAAAAACACAAGCATGCAGCCTGYCTTTGCCGTGGATACTCACTCCTCYATGGAGATGTCAGATTGAAAGCTGTTATAAGAGGGAAACAAAAATCATATTCTTGCTTCTCCTTAGCCCCATGTGAAAACACTAACCTTTGGAGAAGTCTAGACTAACTCTACTGAAGATGATGATGTGGCTCTARCACAACTTGCAGACAGAAATCTGCAAATCAATGAGATATCTTTCATTTTATTTGTAACTACCCCCAACATGTTATGCATTTCAACAGCAAGTTTTTTCCAGGCCACAACGAGGGCAAGAGAAGTCCCCCAAATGTTTTGCTATTCTCAGCACAGTGTTGAGGCAACACATACGTGAGAACAGTGAGTGAATATGCCAACCATCTCATCACACAAATCAGGCAAAATGCAGCATGTGAAATCAAATAGGTATTAAATTTGCCCTGTGATGAAGACATCAAGAACAGGGCTGGATAGCCTCCAGTTCATTTTGGTACATTAGGCCTTATTGAAATATTGCTAGTGCAGAAAACTTGCTGTCATGCTTCCCAATGAGGTGCTAAGTTCAGGGGAACAAGCTGGAGGAAAGAAACCTTTCAGCAAGTGCCGTTTTTCGAATTCTCTTGGCCTCCAAGTGTATTAAGGCATTGTATGTACTAAGTGTAAGCAGATCCACCTCCTTGTAACCAAATTGACATCAAGAGGTGCTGAATTTGTTTCCACAGCACTTAAAGCAGGCCTTCAGCTTTCATAAGGGTGGGAGGAGTTTCAGCCACTAGCTTCAGGCAAGACCTGAATACCAAACTCTCAGAATGCAGCAAAGCATGTGTGATGATTCAATAAGCAAAAGTTTAACGTTGAAACACATTCTGGAATAGTTTTTATTTTTTCAGTCCTCTTTGTTGTATTGTAAWAGAAAACATGTAGAGTTTTCATGGGAGGTCAATGATCAGGAGATGCTTTGTTGCTGGTGTCAGTTGTGCATCTCTTCAACTATATAAAAATACTGGAAACAAAGTGCTGTGAAGATGAATGGTTCATCATCAGTAGCCACCAGGATACGAGGTTAATTGACATCCACTGGCACTTCGTGGGCACAGCCATGAACATCTCYTTTTCACACAGGCTCCCATCTGTACATAGGGGGACACAGAAATCYGCTCTTGTGTTTTTCCTCTCTTCTGATCCTTACAACATAAACAATTTCTCTGCTCTGGAGTAGTGTAAAACTAGTTAGGAATTTTTGTCTTTAAAGSTGTTGGCATTATAAAATTGATCTGGCAACACATGTGCTTTCTACTTAATTTTTCTTCATGAAAACCTGATGATATAATGAAATTAGAAGGTGAGTCTTTAATCTTCCTTTGCAAATTTTAGCTCACAAGTTGTCCCACAATGAACACAGCCAAGAAAATAGTAAGACCCTGATTTAACGAGATGTTTGCCTCCTAGAGTTACAGTCTGAGTTGAATTCTTAAATGTATTGTGGGCTAAATATGGAAATGCTGAAAGCTATTCACAGGATGAAGTAAGGCCACAGTGCTGCTGTTCAATGTTCCAGATCCTACCAAGGCTTTCTTTGTTTCTCAAGCTACTTTATTGTCCCACAGAAATCAGATCAAGTTACTTAACACTGGCAGATAAGACAATAAGTAGAAAACAGAAATTATCCTCATTGGTAGAAGCTTTTTGTCAAGATCTTTGTTGACACAGTAGCTATAGTTGAAAAGTAGATACATAAATTCATTTACGATCCATTTATGTTCATGAAATAAAACCTGCTCATGGGTGTTGCCAGGCTCAGAACCTTGGATTATGAATCCTTCAGGAGAAAGGCAGGCTTCCTTTTGTTTTGTGTTCAGCCCAAGCTGCATTRCCAACAGCAGAATTCAAAGATAACYGCACTCTGCACYCAGTGAAGAGCAGCCAGGAAACATTKCAGCAGACAAACCATGGTTTGTGCAGTAAGCTCACCAAATTCCCACAATTGACATTTTTCTTCTGTATAATTAGTTCAGCATCACCAGTAGCACAATACTGAACAGTTCTGTGTTTTCACATGGCACTGCTTTCATTTATGTCCCCATAACACTGGAGGATTGAYAAGGTCAAACTGAGACAGAGGCCTCATGGCCAGTCAATGGTGCTTGATGTTCATGAGAAAAGGAAACACAGGGAAGGGAAACAAAGACTCTTGAAGTTTAAGTTACTTCTTTAGGGACATGCTGGTGTCTGGAGGCAGAGGTGTATCACAGAGTAAAAATAAAATTAGCTGTCACGTGATGTTGCTGTGCTGTAACTTGACAAAGCAATTCTGCATTTTTGAGACAAATACAATCCTGGAGCACTGGGTCCCATTTTCTAGGGGTCCTAAAGGTTTCTAAATCTAAAGGTCCCATTTTCCATTGATTTCAGAATACGCTGACTCAGATCAAAAGTTCTGCAAAAAGGCAAAAAGCACAAGCATGAACTCTTTGAGCCCCATGCTTTATCTCAGCTGTGTGAATTCACCTGCAGAAATACCATAATCTTTACCTTCTTCAACAGCTACCATAATTTTTCCCTGAAAAAATTACTGCAGGGGATGGTTCCTTATTTCCATATTACTGCTAATCTGACAAAGGCAGCTGYAGGTGCAATTAGACCAGTGTAACTGGGACTGCCTTATTTTCCCCAWGGCAGTCTCAGTCCAGCCTTTAGCTGACATACCCAACACTGTAGTCCAACAAAGGCATAGGGAATTCTGGTTGCTCTTCTGTGACTGGGGTGACCCCTTCCTTTGGTTTAAAATATTTGTTACCGTCACTCATGAGTGACAAATGGATGATCACCTTGGCAATAGCCTCATTGCCTCAAGATTTGAAAGGCTGTGAGGTAATATTTTTCCAAAGTTTATTAGCAGTACTGATTTTTGTGAGTGCTTTCCATTAGGAGAAGAGAAGAAGAAAGCAAAACTCTGACTTGGCAAGATGCACGTAAGCCTTGTGCTAAAGRGTTATCTTTACTTATTCTCATTACTAATGGGCTCTTTCCCATTTCTTTTTCCCTAGTAACATCACACCTCTGCCCCCACCGAGCTCTCCTGCAGCCCTACAATTGTCCCTCCCCATCATGAGGCTGTGTTCCAGTGTTGAACAGCCTTGCTGTGTCCCAGTCCCCTGCCTGCCTGCTGGGAGCAGCTGTTGGGCCAGCAGATGCCTCTCAGACCTCTGAAAGCCTCCTCCCAGGCCACGGCCACCCTGGCCAGGAGCCAGGAGCTGCTGTCACCACCAGACCCATAGGAGAGGAGGCACGTTCCCTGCTCGGCGCACTGCCCAGCTCTGCGCCAGCTGGGGCAACTGGGAAGGGGACGCCACAGAGGCGAGGGGTGGCCCCTCACTGCCAGCAGCAGGGCAGYCTTCCCCAGAGACAATTCTGTCTGCATTGTCCTATCTACCTATAAAGCATCATCAGATGCAGGGATGGGATGAGAGATGATTTTAAGGCAGAAGGCCTCAAAGCAGTGACCGTAGCCTTACCGCTGCTGTGGCTGCTACCTGCTAAAAAAAGGGACATGGAGTCCTCAGTGCTGTCAGGGCTGCCAGCAGGGATGGGAGAGGAAAAGAACTCGAAGGATAACTGAAAGGAAATCAAGGAACACACACATCAAGAGACTTGCCAAAATACAGGATGYATTACTACCAGTAGCAGCCCAGTGGATGTTCATGCATTTATTTTGACATACTATATGGGAAGCACTAAATGAATCTGGGTTCTTATACTTAAAGTGTTCAAATTTTATTGTAGAAACAATGAGCAAAGCACCACTTCCAAGGCTCCAARACACCACCTCTTGTTATTCTGGTTATCAGCTCCTTTGCTATGGCATGTGTTCACACAGAGACATCTTTTCATTACTGTGGTGGCAGTGAGCTTGGGAACTGCAGAAAAAAAATAAATTGGGAAATCCCGATGAGGTTTTCCCTGAGTTGGTAGGAGGTCACTAACTTTTTTTTCTGAGGAGGAGATATCACCTGCCAGAAGGAAAAATATCGCCCACACCAAATCCAGGGCGGACAYCCCATACCATACAGTGTACTCAGGAAGATAAAGCATACATAAATTGGAGACGCCAATGTTACAAAACTTAGAGAAAATTATCWTTGGAATCTCACTCATCCACCCCCAATCAGCCAATTTGAGACCTAATCAGCTGACCCCCCCAAAAAAGAGATGTAACCTCATCATTTTGCAAAGCAAACCAATTTGTTTGGCAGCCTATTCATCAGTCCCAACTCGGTATTTCCCCTGGAAACATAATATCCATGATATTCAGAGTCATGGCTGAAAGGAAGTAAAATTTATTTTCATGTGACTCGAAAATCAAAAGAAAGCAAGGTTAGGTTTCCTTGCAGACAGCTCTGAGYAGCATCTATCTGCAGCCTCTCACTAATGGATGGGCAAAAGCGTCAACCATACTATACCCATTTGTTAGAAGGAACCTGAAAAATGCCCACCAGAAGGCTAGAAGAAAGAGAAAAGCGGTGGATCATCTGAAAAAAGAAAAAGAGAGTTCTACTTTGCTGCAGTTTARTCATCCAGCTATCAATCCTATGCCAATTGGGTGACAGATTTTGCTTGTGCCTTTGAAGGAAGCATCCAGGTGGTTTGAAAAGGATGCCTGGTCAGCCTCTGCTCCATTCACTGCTTTTATTGCTTTTTCCACTGGGAGCTGGCATGTCAGGATCTCAGTCCGTAGCAGGGGTCACATTAGCAGTCATGGCTGGCGCCTGCAGCTCTGGAGCTGAGAGGTGACTGTGGTGCTGTGGTACTGCAGGTGCAGCCCCCCAGACCTTGGCCACTGCCAGGCATGGATCCTAAAACAGGTCACAGCACGCATCTGGGACAGGAGCAGACAGATCAGAGCAGAGGGGTGCTGCACCTTATCTGATTTGTCTCACAGTTTCCCTGCARGTAGATGTAACCTTCAGGGGTGGTAAGAGAGGTGTAAACTGAGAAGTCAGGTGTGGAAAGCAGAACACCCAGATGCTTTGCTGAATTAAAGCTTTGGTGCTCTCTCAGGCTATGGAGAACGTGTGCTGGCTGAATGACCATAGTGACACTGGAAAGAGGAAAACACATGACTGAGTTAATGCTGTGGTCAATGATGTGCCAGAGCTGTAATGGTGGAGCTGGGAGTTGGCAAAGGATAGTGACAATTGTGACCAGGATGGCTCATTCCTTGCACAGAGCCCACTCCCACCTCTCACTCCCACCCCATCTCTGCCAGCTCAGTTCACCCCGGGCACCAGCGGGCAAAGGAGTGGCACCAAACCCGGAGCAGCCCCTTGTCAGCCCGTTGGTGTCCCCACACCACAAGCCGGGGGCCATCCCTGGCTCTCGCCCGTGGCACCAGGCTGGRCGCTGCCCCAGCTCTGCACTGCAGCCGGCCCCCCGCTGCTGGGGCTCGCTGCCTGCCGCTCAGCTGTCCYGTGCAGCAGCCCCAGGGCTTGGGTTACAGGACAGTTTCTAACTTTGTGCCTGTCCCAAGGCATCAGGGCAGAGGCACATGATTTTTAATTTATGAGGACACCCATAGAGCTGTCACTTTCAAGGCAGGTGTTGAGAAACTGGCAGGGGGCCCGAGCAAAGAAAAAGACTGACCTCACCCCGAAATAATGGTGGCCAACATGGTCACAGGACAGAGAGCATTGACATAAGAGGGCTTTAAAAATAACTAGGTCATCCCGCTAGACTAGCTCACTATCTTCTACAAAGAACCCATAAGGTACCAATTTAGAGTAAAAGTAGGACTGCAAACTGCTATTCAAGGGGTTGAACAAACAGGTAGCATTTTGAGTCGTTATTTTATTTAGCTTTTTTAATTATCTTACCCAAATCAAATGCTAAGTCACACCACTAGACATGGCATCAGAATAAGGCAAGATTTCCAGATCCGTGCATGGCRATAGCACTGGACACTGAGCAGCCATGATTGTAGAGTGGCCACTGCTCTGMACTGTGGTTGCAGCCAACTCACTTCAGAACGAAGTCAAGGCAAAAACCTAAAATATCTGTTGGACTAGATAATCCTCTTCCAGCTGAGCTATTCCAGGCTGAAAATGAAGCAAAGGTCACAAACAAATAAACATTTTGTTGCAGAGGAAAGTCACTGAATATGTGTTAGTAGAACCTAGCTTTAGGAAAAACGGAGAGGAAATCCAGAGAGGAAATTACTATTTCTCTACCTAATCCAAGCTCTGGAAAAAATCTTAAAGCAGACTTTTCTCCATTCAGATCTGAGGTAGGACTGAGTGTTTTCAGACAAATGCTGGTTTACAAAACACACTTCACACCTCCTACGATCAGGGCATTTCACTGCAATTCCTAAGAGAAGAGAAGCAAGATTTGGCTTAGAAACCTCAAATAGTTCCAGTAATTGTGAGAGTTACTAGGCCAATAGTGACTTAGGTTTTGACACATGCATCCACAATCACCTATTCCTGGTTTTCTGGCACCCATTTWTTTCCACACACAGTTGAAGATCACTCACTGCTACTCCTGCCCTCTTCAGCTGTGTCTGCCATTGGAGAGAAACTGTGATTTTCTCATAGAAAACTCTTTTTATAATAACTCTTTCATGCCACATGAACAGTGCAAAGGGAGAGTACAAGAACGGGGACTAATACTTGTTACTGCAGCTCTATGGGAATAGATACTGCATGCTCAGGGACACAAAAATTATATTTATATATTGGTTAATCCTGTTGTTTTTGTCAATAGTATAAGTTGACAGCAAACTGTAATCAGTCTTTGCTTCCTAAAGGAAAACTGCCACTCAGCAAGAACTTTCTGCACCCTTGCATTTAGCCAAACGGTTTTTCTCAGCCAGGAAAACAGAAACAAATAATTACAACATGGAAAACACTTGCTTTTGCTTTGAGCAAGCATGCCTTTGAGTCAGCTGTTAATGGTTTGTCACATGGTGACCGTTCCTCATCTGGGTAACTAGCGAACTACCATAAAAAGTCCAGTATCATTGGCATTAGGTTGTTTGTCAAGCTTGTAAGGCAGTTTTCTAAATCAAGACATCGTGCTACCAGAGGTCAATAGATTGCTATTTCACGCTTGATTATTTCCATGCTCCTTCTAAAAAGTACTTGCTAATTTTCAATTGCTCAGCTAACTCTTAAAGATATCAAAAATGTCTCGCTCCAGTAAGACACCTATCCTGCTGCTTCACTCGTTTAGCTTTAGCATTCCTGGCTTGTCACCCCAGAAGATAACAACACTGTGTCCCCTGTACTATGTTCAATTTAAATCTAATTTTTCCATAACATCACTACTATCTTTTCTTGTGGAAGGTTTCAGTAGCTCAACCCTGAAGGCATTGAAGTGAATAGCAAAAATATTTAAAATTAACTAGGGGAATAACAACCAGTATGTATTTTAATGTCTCTTTTTCTTTTTCATTTTCATTTTTTCTTTTTTTTTTTTTTTTTTTTTTTTCTTTTTTGTATTCTTTCCTTTTGCCATTTTTTTTCTTTTACTTTTTCTTTTCCTTTTCCTTTTTTTTTTTTTTTTTTTTTTTTTTAGTTAGAAAAAAAGGGAAAACCCTGTTTCTGGCACCCATTTAATAAGACAGACTGAGAATGGGCACTAAGCAGTTTGCAGCATTTCATGACAAATTGTAATTGACAGGCCAATTAAAGAAGAAACACCCTCAACAAAGGAGATTCTGTGAGCCCAAACATCTTATCAAAGTGACAGGCCACCTAATTAGCTTCAAATGGAATTAGGAGCTTGTTCCCTGTTTCTTTTCCAGTAATATGGCCATCCCAATTATCCATTCTGACTGTAAACACCTTTCCAATATAATAGATCCCTTCTCAYCCACTGAACTGCAGATGAGATTTGATGAAGCCATCGTGGTGTTGTTCTATGTTGGTGTTCACCTCTTTGGTGTTTCTCTGCTGCAGCACAGCTGAGAATTATGTTGACCAGCCAAATGATTATAATTTCTGTATAAGTAATTGGGGAAAAAAATGACCCTATAAAAATGGCATTCCCAGGCATGTCAAAGAGTTATTTTAGGCTGCCACAGAGCAACAGCAGAGTCTACAAGGTGGAGAAAATGTAAACTCAGAGATATCTGTACTTTGCTAATTTAGCCCAATCGGAAAATACTTTGCATACTATCTGTCCATAAAGATATTATTTTAAAATGTTCTTTGAGTTGTCTAATCTGCATGTATTCCATTCAGAGAAAGGAAACTAAACTAGCCTTTGGTAGCTCAGCTGAAATAACCTCTGCTAAGTGTTTTTGACCCTGCAGCAAGGAACAATTAAACAAGACACACAGAGCAYATTAAAGTCTTGGCTCTTCAAGTTACTGACACATTTGGTGGTGATGACAGTCTAGGCATAGGAAGATCAAACCYTGTACTTAATAGAAGTAGTCTTATTAGTCCCAGGCTCCATGAGAATCTTTTACCAAGCAGAAATTATTYCTCTAGATARTATACATCTGACTGTTAATTATACYACCTGGTCTGGCATTRCACTTCCATATATTGGATAAAAGCAATATTAATATTTTTTAAATTGCAGTATTTGGCTTACATATGGCTGTGTAGTTTTCCCATATATGTGCACCCAATAGATTTTATRTTCTTCATTAAATTAGAAGTATCCTTGAATCTCTCTAGACTTGTGCTCCTAAAYTGCTTAGCAAAAGGTAAATTTAACTATTTAGAATTTTGCAAGTAGAGAAAATTTGTCAAAATCATATTACTGAGAACATACAAAGGAGGGGTCAATTAAGTAGTTCTCACAATACTGCTTCATAGCCAGGAAAGCAATCCTGGAAGAATGAGGATGCAGTCTCCCCAGGCACAGCTCCATAATTTTTTGTTAAGTCCTTAAATGGAGAAGGACTGAATTCAGTGCTTCCGGTAGAAAAATGAGTTCTTGGCAAAATCACTAAGRAAACCCCATACAAACAATAATTCATTTTTTCTAAACCTGATCACAGTTATGAGTCAACAATAAACYATCCCAGGCAGGTGAAAACATTGAATGTTGGAGCTCTACAAGACTACCTCAACATAAATAAACTCCAAACAATATCCAGAATTGTTGGGGAGCCACTTGAAGTTTCATAGTTATTCTCATTATGTTACAGGTTAAGTAGGTTACATGTTCAAAGGTAACCCACCAACAGACATCTTGATTAGCTGTTTCCAGRCTGACATTACCYACACRGTTCACTTCTTGATAAYTAATTCTATGCAGCACATGTATTGYTGCAGTCACAGAAAAGCTGTCATTATGATTCTGACACATTTGTTAAGATTGTACCAAACTTTTCATGAAAGGAGGGATTCCCTCTCTTTCTATTTTTATCAATAATATTGCTACTCAAAGGGCAAGAGCTTTAATTTTGTAATGGCACAGTATTAGCAAGCAAAGTTGATCACAGAAGTAAGATGTTGCTTGGTGGAAACACAGGTATAATTCCAARACTATGTCATGCAGAAGARCATCTGAATTATTTTACATGTSTGYCATTTTCTTAATATATGCTGACATAATGTTTATGTACAGTGGGTACACTGATTAAAACCTGTTGTACAAAAGTGAAAAAATTCAGTAGTCCATGCTTATTTTTCCCTTCCATGCCTGACTGRCAACATCAGTGAAGAGATGAGAACAGCATTACTGTTTTAAAGAAAATTTTCCTTCTTATTCCTAAACATCTTTCCTTGCTGTGAATTCAGTCAATGAAACAGAAATACTGGGTTTGAATCTAACACAGGCTGCAAGTGTTCTCCTTGGAACCACAGCTYCAGCTTCCCTCATAATGCTCCCAATTTGTATTCAAGGCTTCCCACTACATCCAGTTCCTCAGTTGCTCATGTAGTTACTGAACCAACTTAGTCTCTAAAGAAGAATTTTATGGAAGTGCTTTTCATAATGAGAATTCCTTTTCTGGCCTATCATATTTTTATCCCTTCACGTTCTCTTTTTTCCCTTCTAATTGCAATCAGGGATATTTTCAGATCAGATTATTATGAGAAGAGCACAACATAAATATGAAAGGTGCTGTTCACCAAACTAGGTCCAGGTTGATAGTAAGAAGATTTCTTACTACCATGACAGAMATCTTCCAGCCAGTTAGGTGGCCAAGATAATGAATCTGATCCATGCAAAGCAGATGTTCTGGAAATCTTCATTACTCACAGGTAAGTGTAGAATTCACTAAATACTCATGGAATCCCAGGAGACTGCTTTTCTTTGTAGTCTTCACTATAAATTTTATGGCTTTTCATGGTTTCATCAATGGACTTATTTTTTTTCCCCCCATTTCTTCTCCTTTTCCTCCAGCACTCTGAAGTCAAAAGATTTTCTTTTTGCCAGCCCAGGGAATTCCTTTGTCTTATCTGCTTTCTGAGGCTGCTTGTCCCTTTCCATACTTTCAGGGTTCTCTGCGTCTGGAGCCACAGTGTGCTCAGCAACTTGAATTAGGCTGGCAGTGCTGCAGTGCGTGTTCATACTGAGCTTGCCACAAAGTTACACTGGTACTGACAAAGTAATAAAGCATATTTCGAATTATTAGAGGTGCCTGACTACACCAAACTCAAAATTTGAATTCTGACCCAGAAGAACATACAGAAGTGTTTCTATCKAATTTCCCCAATAAACAATTAGTTCAGATCTTCATAGTTCAGGCGTTCAGAGATGTTCAGATGTACAAAGTGTTTGTATGGTACAGCATTCAATGTCTAATACAGAATTAGTTCAGATGTTCAGAATTAGAAACCTGCAGTGCATGCTCATCTGCAGATATTTTCCTTCTTTAAAATATCCTCTCTTTCATTAAATAAAATTTTCTGAGCTGTTCTTTCACAAAAATCTTTGCCCAAGGTGCTGTTTCTCCTCAACATCTGCTACATCCCTAAGGATTGTGTAAACTGTTACCAATTCTAATGCAACAAACTTCTATTATTAAACTGTTTTCATTGAGGAAACAAGCAAAAGTTGTTTGGTTTTCTGTGGGAATCAAATCAAGGTTAGAGATCTAGTCACTTCATTGGGTAGCAAAAGAAACAACATTCTACCTCAGAAAGTCAGCAGCCTAAAGTGCTGTTAAAAACACTCTATTTGGAAGAATTTCCTGGATTTCAAGAAAGAAATCACTATGGTACTGCTCTTTCTCATAAACACATGAATTGATTTGATAAAAAAAAAAGAACCATACGTCTCTGGGAAGTAAGGCTTGGGAGGACAAAGTGGAATGGATATCTCTCAGTGGAGATCTTGTAGGCTCACATTTCACAACCCTGTCTGTTCCCATTAGTTCCAGTTGCTAGATTAGTTCCTATTAAGTGTTCCATTTAACTCCCTATTAAGTGTTCCATTTAACTCCCTCCCCCGTACCTTTTAAGCCACTCTTTTCCTTAGAGGACAACTTGATCTGAAACAAATATGACTTACATACAAAACTGTGTTTTGATATGGCCAAAAAATCTTTGATAGAATTTTTTGCATGTTCGATGAGAAGAGCAGTAGTGAAGGTCTCACAAATTAGAATCATCCGTAAGATAAACACACAAATATGTTAATAAAACTTGATTTGGGGAATTAATATGACAGCTTTTTGGAAGTAGGAACAGCTACAGATAGGAAGCAACATATATGGAAGTACTTATTCTTTCTTTAAATTAAAGTGTAGGTAGCTTTTTTTRTTTGGTGAAACACATTTTAAACTTTTAAACGTTTTGCACCAATTAAATAAGAGCACAAAGTTGCACACTCCCTGGCTCTGTGCACTACAATCTCTATTATCAAAACCTTTAAACTAAGTGTTCAAGTCTCTACCTATTCAAGAGCCCTTCCTTAGATGCAGGTGAATATAGGGATACCTAAGCATGTGATTAGGTCCCTTTCTCAATTGTTCAGCTTTTAAAATCTAAAATATCTGTTCATTTTGTGCTGAAGTTGTCATCACTTCTTGTGACCTAATGAAAAGATAGGGTTCAGTTTGGTTAACACGGGGACAAAGCTTTTGAGGGCAGTCAGGTTGGCACAGCCTGGTAAGAAACAAACCATCCTGGTCTCAGCATTTTGCTGGAGCATTCACCTGTAAATCCCAGGTGTGAGGTCAGCCTCAGCAGCAATCATTGCCTCTCTGGTCTGCAGCCCAGCAGAAAAAAATGAGTTGGTGGTCTCAAACCTGATGGTTGTTCATGGCAAAAATGCCCAGMGTAAGTGATCCCCTTGATGTGACAGATGTCACACCAGAAAGARCCAGGACAAAAGGAAGCAGGAAAACACATAGGCCAGCACAGGACCCCACTCTCCTCTAAATGGGAGGAGCTGAATAAAGGGAAAAATTTCTGGAGGAAATCATACAAACAAGACAGCATGGTAAGAATCAGTGAAATCAGTGACAGTGTCCAGGCTCTATTTTTCAGATGCACCATGTCCAGAGAAAACCCGAGACACTTCTCTAGACAAAGATAAATTTTTCACAAGAAGAGAAACAGAGCACAGCGCACTCTATGGGTAGTCTGGAGATATCAAACATTCTCTAATTCTGAGGTACAGCTGCAAAAAAAAAAAAAAGGTGGTCCTGTGTTCCGGTGGGACAAATGGAGAGCTAGTTATGTGATAACTTGTCCCTACATCATTTAGAAAATCTTCATCACAAATTAAAGCAGATTTTGTTCAGGACTAACTTTCACCCCCACTGAAGTCTTTTCACCAAATGCATCAGTATTGTAAAGCCTAAATCACAGATAATTTTTCTTTAATTYGTCAGATGGCAAAGATATGGAAGGAAGAAGAAGTAGCAAATTTCCCTTCCCCACCAGTGAGGGAKAAGGGAAACCGGTTTCTTTGATCAGAAAGAATCAAAATGGTTATGGCAGATTGTGCAGGGACAGTAAACAAATGTAAACCACCAGCCATTAAATAACCCTSCAGCTCCTCTCCTCTGGCTGAAACACGTGTTCCCACATCGTCTCGTGCACATTCCCAGCCACCAATAACTAACTACTTTCAGACCTGCCTCCTTTCCCTAAAAATGACAGATGACTGCTCTAGCACGGGTCTGCCCAAATTCATCCCTCCCCGTCCCAGCCTCCTCCTGGCCGCCCCTGCAGGAGGCTGGCCGGCATGGTGAGTTAAGCCTAAGATTCTCAGGATTCCCCACAACATAACAGCAATGCTTCAGAGAGTTTCTGCAGCTTGTTATGGGGGATGCCGTGCGTGGTTACTACAGGGTATATTTTCATTTAGTCTGAATGCTTGGCACCCTCGGACCGTAAACAGAAGCCTAGGTAGAAATAGATGGAATTATTTACTTACACTTCTAGTGATGAAAATGATTAGTCAATTAACTTTACTAATATACAGTATCTCGTGAGAAGATAAGATGTCAACGAGCAAAGCTAGCCTTCAGGTCATGTCAAAAAGAACAAACCCTCTGGTATTTACATTGATTTATGGTGAACTATGACAAGCATGTAAATTATGAGAGTTCCCTTTTATGTTTACATTTGTGCATTTTTCTTTGGTTATTTCTGATGATAGGCAGATTAGTGCAGCCACTTAWAATTTGATATCATTGACAGGAAAGCATTCAGCCTGGAGGGATATCCTGCAGCCCCAACTTCTCTACTACAAGAGGCTGAGGGYACTGTGTTGGTAAATACCTTCAAGGAGAAAGTGGCAGCTAAAATTGGCCACAATGACATTACACGGATCACTGAAAAAGAAGAAAAAAAGAAATTCCAAATAAAAAAAGTTTATAACATGAGACAGGTTTAATTAGTTATTCAGTTCATTTAAGTAGTCCAGCTGGACAATTATAGACAGCTACAATTCCATTACATAACCATGAAGCAATGTGTACATGAGCTTCTATTTGTGCATCCCTGTATCCACCCGGGATGTCTAAATCTCTTTTCAGTTCACTTGTACCCAGGAGTGACTGTGCTATGGTCCTGCATGGGTTATGCACAATACATAATGTCATTTCTTGGTGTCTCAAGCCATGTAGATGCTTCAAGCTGTCTCCAACTGAATGGCCAGCTCAGGAAGAGAACATGGTGTGAACATGGATAGCCTTGACCAGAGGTTTCCATTCATTTTATGCAAATGCTATTTCACCCKCTCACTGTGCACTTCCACCATCCTGAGTGGTTTTACTCTCTCTCTGCTAATTGTTCCTCTAATTCTACCAAAATAAATAGAGCCCTAGGGATTACAATCAGGAATCAGGGGTCCCCTYACACAAATCTGAGTGAAAATATTCRAGGAATTAATTTTAGAAACACTCTTTGGATCAAAACTGTCCCAAACTTTCAGTTCGACWAAAGTCATGTGAGGAGTTCTGTTRTAGGAACTCTGTGAACTCTCCATGTCTTTGATTTCAGTGAGCAGTTTTGGTGAAGATAAAATCCAAATATTATGCTCTCCAGAGAGTGTGCTCTGCAAATTTCCTCTGAACAGTCACATTCCATATTTGAGTCACTCAAAACCATTCATACTCTCTAGAATATCAGGAATCCTTTCAGAAACCAAGGCGATTCCCTCCTGCTGATAGCCAGCACACAGTGCAGAGCATGAGGAGCAACATGCCTATGTTTGTCTATATGACCATAAAACCAAAGCCTCTCTGCATCTTTCAGGACAGTTCTGTGCATCCAGATATCTTGTTTGCTGTAGCACCAGCAACTCTGGCCTAGAATAAGTAGCAAACGCATGACTTGGATCTGATTCCAGCCTGAACTTCTCTCATGAACCTGTAAAAAAGGAAGACGAAGGTTCAAAGCACAGCCTACCTTAGCACAGGCAGAGCAGTTATGTGCAATTTAATTGTTTCCATTGGAGCCTACTTACAAAGCTAAACAGTCACTGGCACCCCCAGATATCAACTGTGATGAAAACTGCACATCTCAACATTACCAAAGCTTGAATTCAGATCTACACTTTGAGCAGGTTCACAAGTATAAAGATCATGCAAAAAAACTCTCACCTGAGTGAATCCTGGATATTAGACAAGCACAGTCACAGTTTCTTCAGGGTCCAGGAGTATTTCCACAGAAGCTTTCAGATGAGTGAAGGGGAAGATGCAAGGCCACACTATTGGTCTTTGCYTTCTCTTACAGTTGCCACACGCTCCATTCAGTGACATCCTCTCAGCCAATAACTTCATGGAGGTACAGCACTACTTCTGGGCCCCTGTAGACTGCTTTAAGATCTGAGGGTTTGGGACAAAATCTGGAAACTACAGAATAAACAGCTGATTTTTTTCACCTTATGTTTTTTTTTCTGTGGTTGTCTGCAAAACAAATGGAAATATTTGGAAAAAAAAAAAAAAAAAGAAACATTTTTCACATAGGAAAGTTATTTTCTGATGGAATAAACACTGAGAGAACCTCTAGTGTCTTTTTCTCAMAGGATGTAGCTGCTGAACATCAGGCAATCAATAATCTGTCTGTAAAAATTAAGCCTTCCATGTGATGTTACTCCACTGAAAAACTTGCATCTYTGAATTATTAAAATTCCTCTATTCCTTACGTCAAATGGCTTAGTATTGTGTAGTGTTAGCAATACAAAAATATCTCCATGTACATGCTCATGAAGTAAAGCTGAGTATTAACTATTATATCAATTTTCATTATTTAAACCCAAAGAACACATATASAAACACAAAGTTCTTAGGAAGGGGTGATGTAGTTAGACAAGCACATAAAAGATTACTATTCTTGCAAAGCTTTAATCTCCTGTATTCTTAAACCAGCCAGGATTAATCACTAGTATTTCCACTATTTCTAGTAAAAATAAAGACTTCTTTTTCTAACTAAACAGTATAACTCACATTCTCAAAGTTAAGAAGATTTCATTTTGGCTACAAGTAAGTAGCCCACATTGGTATTCCTAGCTTCGGTTATTAGAAAAAAAATAACTGCAAGAAAACCTGAAAAATCTTATGGAGAAATGTTACTTCCTGGGGCTTCAAAACTTCCAGGAACTTTTTACCTCCAACTCTAAYAGAAAGCCAGAAGAAATTACTCAGGGCATCAAAAAATACATGAAATGAGCTGCTGAACAGATAAGCTTGTTTGACCTCTTGGTTTAACCATTATATAAGAAGGAGATAATGTCTTATTTTATTAAGAAGAGGTTAATCAGAGAAGTTAGAATGAAAKGAATCAGAGATTTCTTCTCTGTAAGAAAAACAGCCATCATCAGGATAATAAAACTTAGAAATCTCCCTCCACTTCTTGACAGAAATGAAGAAAACACCTCTTGAGGAAGAAAACACCTCACTGATTCCAAGAAGARCTAGGCCGTATGTGTTGTCAGAAATATCTATATAAATCATTGGAGGCAGGTCTCTGTGTTCTGTGAAATTGCTACTAACAGAAATAATGTGAAATAAAAAAGTGAGCTCATCATATGAGCTCAGTTATCCTACTAAGTCATGAGTACCTTGGAATGGGACTAAGGGTGTGGAAGTACCCATCATTGGGTACAGTCACAGTCCTATTAAACACTCAGTTCTCACCCACTCCATGGATAAATCACACACAATAATTCATGGGGTCAAAATCTTCAAGAGCCAGTGAGGCATGTCTGCCTTAAAACTAGTTTGGAGGAAGCCTAATGGCAGAGACCACAGGACTCAGTCTTTGGATATGGGAAGGGTCTGAACAATAGCAGGAGTGAGATCTCCCACAGAAGCCAGACTTTTGTGCAACTTCCCTCAGTATCTGCCAACCAACACTAAATGGAATGGTCTCTGCTCTGAGTACATAGCTCACTTCACACACTTTTGGTCATGTGTAGTGTGTACATGTGTGTGTGTGTGCGTGCGCATATTGCTCTTGAGATATCAAAGCAAAATCCCTCCAACGAATATCTCCTTCTGGAGGAAAAGATGAGAGAATAGATGTGGGATAAGTGTTAATTGTATTGCGTGTAGCTATGATGGACATAGCTGAATATATAGGGAGTAGGAATGATTTTTACCAGAAAACCTCTAAACTGGAATTTGTGTAATCAAACTCTGTAAAACATGTCTAGACTTGCCTGCTGCTAAGAACAGCACCAATATGAACATAAAGYAAACAATATTMATTTCTTCACATACTGTGGTAGAGACCGTATTGACATTTATTCATTTTAAAAGGCAAAGTATGGCAYGTAATCTCATGTTTTATAGCTCAGCAGAATGTCTTATTTTTAAACAGAGTTCAGCCTCAAGAAATGGTTTGCTGTGTGAGCCTGGCATGATTAGTGCCAGAAATGAGAGGGTTTCAGAAACGCGAGGTGCATTCTACTATAAAAGTGTAAGTTTGCAGGACAGCAACWGGCACCTCTCCTCTTACACGGGCAGCTGCTCCAGAAATACTSCCTTGTTTACTGCGGGCAGCGCGCACAAGGAGCGCACGCCTCCGCTCCTGCGCCGCCTGTAACGAGGGGGTGCGTGCCTGCCCAATCCTCCTGTCAGCAGATCTTCTCGGCTTTCACTTCTTCTTTGCTACTTTGCAAACTCTCAGCTATTTTTTCCCAAGCCRTAACACGGGCGCTCTTAGAGATGATTGCCATTCTCCCCCTGCCTGTCATACACCTTGTTTCCAAGTATGGTCACTATGAGGGGACTGTCGCTTGGAGCCTTTGTGGAAAATTAATGGCAGACAGGAAAGGGCAAAAAAGACAGGACAGATGGCTCTGTCACCACCACCAGCCTGATGCCATGAAAGCTCTCCAGTGCCTTTGCAAATGCCACTCTGTTCCACAGACTTACTCTGAAGTTGATCCAATTGCACCCTTGGCAGCTGTCTTTCTTCTTTTTTATAAGATTTTTCCTTGTCCTTTGACTTCCCAGGCTCATCCACGTGGTGAATTCAAAAGGTCAGTTTTTAAATTAGTGACCGGGTGCTGATGGTCTGAAATACTGTTCAACTATAAACCTATTGGCATCTTGCTAGAAGTAGTGTTGAATAGTGTTGTTAATAGGGCTTGTTTACTTGTTGGTTAAAATCCAAATCGGGTCAGCTGAGACTCGAAGATGYAATGAGTAATCTTCTAATTCAAGTAGGCAAATGGAGTGATGTCACCCCACTTTATTCTTTAAATGGCATTCTGTCTAGTTTCACTTTCACAGTGAAATACACACCCGTGGTATATTGGGTGTACATTGGAAGCACAAAGAGAAGCCTCTCCTTATGTGAGCAGTGCCAGACAAGTTGTGRTTTGGTATATGCACATACTTGAGTAAAAGCATGATTAGGATTTTATGCTTTTAAAACACGATGAGTGGGATGAATAAATTGTGATATGATGCCAGGCCATACAGTCAGAGTCTGCAGAGAGAAAGCTAATCCCTCTGAAGAAGCGGGGTTATAATGTCTGGTTATGTAGATTCAATCAATTATGTAGTTTCAACACATGTTGCAATTATTGGAGAATTACATCAGACACATCCCAACACAGTTTGCTGTTATGCAAGAACAATTCAGGTGCTTGAAAAGCCTGGGGTGTTTGTATAATTTTGTTAATTTGGTCAAAAATTTTTAAAACAGACAGTTAGCCTGATGACCAGAAGAGCAAGTGCTATGATGTGATTCAGGATGGAACTATTAGTCTACATGTGAAAATGTGTCACTGTCCCAAATCTACAGAGAGTATATAACTGTGGCCACTTGATACGAAGGAACACCTCAGATCTTGAATAGGGCAGGAATTCTGAATTAATGGGAATTCTGAGACAGAAGCAAACAGACCATCACTCCCAAGGGATTCTTGCCATTCCTGTATCTCTAAAGGTACAGGTGATTTCCCTAMTACCAGGTCCAGCCCCTACTTGATGCCAGCTTTTCCCATGGTGGTTTTGTGTTGCACACCAACACTACTGAGTACTGGAAAGTTCTTTGCTAGAGACCTGTCTAGATTGCTTTCAGGAAGACATCTGACACCCACCTCCTGCAATGGAAAGACCTTTCTCTATTACTGTGAGTCTGGAGGGAGTGGGATTGCCATCATACCACTATAGCATGCATAGTCAATGATGCCATTCCTTATGGAGAATGAAATCACACCATCTCTCTTTTTTTGCTAACAACAGGGGTAAACTCTGTATTTATGAAAACAGAAGCTGGGCAAGGTATATAGCAGCAGGGTTTCAGAAATATAAAGGATGAAGTACTCTTCCTGTCATAAAGCCGTCATTGATTCGTTTTCTAGATTCACCTGAATCATTCAGTATTCCTTCTCCTTTTTTGAGCAAGAAGATATAGCTGAGTTGGATTGTTTCCACCAGGTCTCACTTCTGCTTTGTGTTCAGACAGATTAGAATGAGAGTGAATTTTGTCACTTGCATTTACAGAGCAAGATGATGTACAGTGGCAATGTCACTTAAGAGGTTAAACAGGGAAAGGCTCAAGTCATTGCATGCCAACATGTCTGTTTAACAAAAGGTGGTCCTGTCTTGTCTGAGCTTCACTGATCTGTCAGTGCTCAATGACACAACCAATAAATGCACTACACAGATGCAAAACGTGCTGTAGATGTCACTATTGAATCTGTTGTAACCAAAACAAAGTCCCACCATCATCCTCTTCCAGGCCTGGAAACACTTGTTATTGTGTTCTGCATCCTGTCCTAACTTCAATCAGAGTCTGAAAGCAAAAATCAGTTGCTAAGAAGGCCATAAATCCAGAACTGCTGTACAATATTCATTCTTGGTAGTGGACATGGTGAGTATGGAAGGTGCCATGCTGCAGTCCTTCATGAAGGAACTTTGATCTGTGAATGTAGGTGTAATTTCATGTGTTATAGTGATGAAGAAGGGAGCTTCCACACTCCCTAAATTATCTGAGTGTCATCATCTTTATCTTTTCCAGGACGGGACAGATATATCTATCTTCCTTTCCTGGTATATTTATCTCATAATCATTGTTCCTCTTCCTTCTCATTTTTCTTGAAACTTTCCCTTACACATCACCCCTACTCTCGCTCTTTGACTGGTCAAACATCCTGTCCCTCTTTTTTCCAGCTGTATGGTTTGGCTTTCTCAACCCTGCCTAGATGTGGCATTTCTACTTGTTGTCCTTGCAGAATATAAATACTAAAGTGTTGTCAATAGAAGACAAGCATGAAGCTTCTGTTTTCATACACAGAGGCTTTTGTTCATGTTTCCACCTGCTAGATATCACTTAGACATATCAAAATGCATCAGATAATTTCCTACTATTACATTTCCTTGTCAACAAATGCTGTAATCCCTGCAGGAAAGTTTATGTCATGATGAATGGGAGGGAAGAGTCCTCTGTAATCTCCATGGGAGGACAGACACTGTGCCATTCCTTAGCTTCTGTTTCAGGTCTCAGAAGCGTGGCCTCCTTGGCTGYGTTAAATACCTACATCTTTATGTGGCAATAATTATGTGTCACCGCAGTGAGATCCCGTGAGATGGCTGCAGAAGGAGATTAGGAATATCAGGTTCTTAGGCAATCCGCAAWGTCTGACATGAGGTTACTTTTTCCAGGCTGCAAGCCTGAGTCAGGTGCTTGATGGAAGGTAACCAAATAACACCTGTCAACTTAGAGAACACTTTTAAAAAACAAAGGTGTTTTTAGAGTAAGCCCAGAGTTATTTGCACAAAATTGGACTGCAAAATTGTTCCTCCTCTTAGCAGCAAGTCTTGGTGCTGTGAAGAACCTACATGAGACCAAATGAAAGATCAGGGCAAATAAAAAAAAAATACTTTTTTTTTGTTTCAATCATTTCATTTAGCATATAGATGAGGAAAGAACATTTTTCCAGAAAGACCCTTAAAYGTGAAGATGAGATTTGAATTTTGGTGGTGATTCCTCAGTGGCAATGTTTGGGTAATAAGTTCAGGATCAAGACTGTCCACTTTAGGAATAGACAAATCCGTTGTGAAAAGAGAGATGGAGACCACCTACTTAACAGGTTCAGCTGGGAATAAAGTGTGTGATCCCTGGACCACAGGCTAGAAAGGAGAGTGCTGCCTAGAGGTACAGACAAACTGGACCAAGAAGAGCTCCAGAAACAGATGAAGGTAGACACACWGCCTCTCTCCCTCAGCCATGTCTCCTGTTTTCTCCTATTTCCCTTTCCACTCAACCTCCTGCAAGAGCAACCCTAGTGCTGCCACTGTTGTGATCAGAGAAAAGAAGGCAGAGATTAACAAATGGACCAAGTCTCTCCATGTTTACTACTCCAAAATAGAAAAGTAATAATGATGAGCTGTTACGACTGCAGAGTAATTGGAGAGAGAATGAGATCACATCTTCCCTTTTTTTTTTTTTTTTTTTTTTTTTTTTGTGCTAACAAAAAGTCTGTATTGATAAGCCGAGACCAAGACTCTGCCTTTCACAGAATTCCATCCTGTGGATCAGAAGTGATGTGAAGGTGAGGACGGTCATGTCACAGTGACAGTGGACCCATTTCTGTGTCTACCTGACAAATAGCTACCTTGCACTCATTGTAGTCTGGAGAATGCACAAAGACAAGGGCTGCTCAATAGTGCCTTCCCAAACATCTCATCAGGTAMACTGTGTTGCAGCAAAGAGCTGAAAATAAGATCATGCCCAGTGACTCMGAAGTCACGTTCAGGGTAAGGAAATATTAGAGATGAGGGGAAGAAGAATAGGGCTACTGCATGGGCCTGGCAGAGAAAGCAATAGACATGAGGGCTAACATGACATGCCCATGCCATTAGTAATAGAGGAMGCTTAGAATAGACAGGATGCCTAGAAGGACAGAAGCAAGGTGTTGGATAACAAGTTATTAAATGTCAAGTGAATGAAAATGTATTCTGCACCAGGTCTGGTTGTTGCTAGTTAATTCTGCCTGTGTCAGCAAAAGGGGTAAGAACCTACAGCTGCTCTTGAAAAGCAGTTACATCAGTTTGAGCAAGATGACTGTATTGCCTGGACATTTAGACCAAGAGATGAGGTTTTCATGATGTGATGGTTACAATACCTTTCTGAGGCACATTTAGTCCTTATGAAMAATAAACAAGGAAAACTGCCAAAATTGCCCCTGCCCATAGTAGGGGGCTGGAGATATTGGAACTAGTTGATCTTTAAAATCCTGTGCAACCCAAACCATTTGATTCTATGATTCTAAAACCATGCAGTCTATTACTGAAATCGTAGAACAGGAAATCAGTATGGTCAGAATATTGACTTGAATGACTTCTGTAACAGAAGAAAATTAATCAAAAGGCAAAGCTTACACAAAATGTAGTGTGTGAGTGTGGTCTAAGRAAAAATGGGTGGAAAACACCATGTCTCCCCTAAGGCAAAATGCAGCCAAAGGCATAATCACCTCTAGGCCAGTCTTCTTGCTCACAAGAACTTGGAAATTATTGCTCCTTCATTCATCCTTACCTGCTCTCTAGCACGGAAGATGTAGTGCTTTATTATTCCTTCAAAAGGCCTCCATTACCCTGGTAAGCTCATGGATAACCAGCAACCCTCACCATATTAATGCTTCTTGTTTTTCAAAAGAAATGTTCTAAAATAGAAGGCAGCTGAACCCAGTTTGATTTGACTCAATGGTCTCAGAAGTCTTTTCAACCCTTTCTGATTCCATGATTCTAAGATYTGATTAATCTCTTTGAAAATACTGTTTAGCCACCTGTCTCTGAATTTGTTTTCGGAGGATCTCAAGAACCAGAAAAACATTAACATTTCAATGCTACAGAGCAGTAAAAGTCCCAGAAAGGTTCACCAGCAGTTCCAAACATGAAGAAGTTGTTCCTCTGGTCGAACTAAACTTGGCACCTCTTGGGAACAGTTCCTTGACAAGTGGAAAAGATGAAGAATTGATGAAGGATCTCCAATCTGCACAAAATTTAGGTAAGAATTGAATTATAATAATAATTCACTGCAGGTGCTGTATTAAAATTACTTTTCTTTCCTCCATTTCATCAACTCCTTTTGTCAAGAAGGATGCAAGGAGGTGGTGTTTTCAGAAATGGATTCTGTTACTAGCATGTTTGCAGGAACCAATGTAGAGAGTGAGCACCTTTTTAAAACATTACCTCCATGGCAAGTGTAACACACTCTTCTATCAAACCAGTGGAAATAATTCTCCCATATTTCGAAGGGCTCTGTAAGTTCAGAGTATCATTTGGCCCCCATCAACTTTCATTATTTGATCTGACTCTTAAAACATTGGCAGTTGCAATTAGTCAATATATGTATCCAGAAAGACAAGCATCAATAATGTCAGCCAAAAGAGATATGTGAGTAGCTTCTGTATATAGATGACATTTGTTATTACTGTGGAGACTGAGATGAATAGCTGTGTGTGACCAGGCTCAGACCACAGTCTCTTCATGTCTGCATAAGAGCACCTTAATGACAGTTTGGCCATCTATACTGACAGACATTTTTAAACCTTTCAGTAAGCCACAATCACTGTGCTCCTTAATTCACTGAGCAGACATAGTCTAGATTAAACTCTTGCTATAGGAAGGACAAAAGAAAGCAGGAAACAACTCAGAGGAAGCAGGAAATAGCAGCTGAACCAACACTACTCAGGTCAACTGGTAAYAGCAAGTGGGAAAAGTAAGACYSAAAAGCAAAAASAATGGAAAATAARATCATGCCCAGTGACTCAGAATTGAACAAAGCCCTACTACTCAATTAAACCCTTTATGTTTGAAATTATTTAGCACYTCAAATCAAATATGTTATGTAGATGCTATAGTATTAAGGAAGAATTCTTCTTCTTTAAGGAAAAATTAATCTTAATTGGGAAACTAAGGATAACATGGGCTCATTACTCAATAGAGGRAACACTGATAAAGAGGACACTGAGTAGCAGTTGCTGACTGACACCTTCTATGCATCRATCTTCACTGACTAGACCAGCCCTCAGACACCTCTGACCCTGACTCTGGRAACCAGAGTAAAGGAATGTTGGATGGAAGACTTTCTCTTGATCAAGAAGGATTGGGTTAGAGAACATCTAGGTAAACTATATCCACAAGCCCATGGACCTGATGGGATACATCCRTGAATGCTGAAAGAGCAGGCAGACTGTAGCCAGGCCATTCACAATCATCCTTGAAGAATCACAGATTTCAGAAGAGGTGCTTGAGGACTGGAAGAAAGAAAATATCACCMCAGTCTTCAAAAAGGGCAAGGAGGATGACCCAAGGAACTACTGACCACTCAGCCTCTTCTCAATCCCTRGAAAGGTGATGGAGCATCTTATTCTAGAGTCCATCTCTATCCACCCAGATGACAAGAAGTTGATGAGGAGCAGTCAGCCTTGGTTCACTAAAGATAAATTTTGTTTGACCAACCCAGTTGCCTTYTGTGATGCRRTAACTKCCTGGATGGATGAGGGGAGAGCAGTGGGTATTGTCTACCTYGAYTTTAGCAAGGCTTTCAACGCTGTCCATTACAACATCCTCAGAGACAAACTCAGGAAACATGACCTGGATGAGTGAGCAGTGAGGAGGATGGAGAACTGGCTGAACAGCAGATCCCAGAGGGTCACAGTCAGTGATGCAAGGTGTCACTGGAAGTCTGTCACTGGTGACCCAAGGGTCCATACTGGGCCCAGTGTTGTTTAACTTATTCATCAATTACTTGGATGAAGGGGCAAATGCCTCCGTAGTTTACTGATGACACAAAGTAGAATGGCAAATATTCCAGGGCACTGTGCAGCCCTTCAGCAGGACTTCAACAGGGTAGAGAGATGGACAGAGAACTGTCTGRTATGYAACACTTGGGGAAAAACMACCCCATGCTCCAGTACAGGCTGGGTCTGACCTGCTGGAAAGCAGTTCTGAGGRGAAGGACCTGGGGATCCCGGTGGACAACAAGCTATTCATGAGCTAGCAGTGTGTCCTTGGGGCCAGGAAGGCCATTGGTACCTTAGGATGCATCAAGAAGAGCATTCCCAGCAGGTCAAGGGAGATGAATCTGCTGCTCTACTCAGCCCTAATGAGGCTGTGTCTGGAGTGCTGTGTCCAGTTCTGGACTCCTCAGTACAGGAGAGACGTGGAGCTCCYGGAGCTGGTCTAGTGGAGACYTATAAAAGGGACTAGAACATTTCTCGTATGAGGAAAGGCTGAGAGTTGGGCCTGTTMAGCCTTCTGAAGAGGTGACAGAGAGGAGACATCATCAATGTCTKTCARTATCTGAAGTGGGGTGCCAAGAGAATGGATCCAAACTCTGCTGGGTGGTAATAAGYGATGGGATAAGAGGCAATGGGCWGAAACTGATGCACAGGAAGTTCCACCTGAACATGAGGAAGATCTTAATTGTGCAGATGACTSTGCATAGGAACAAGTTGCCCAAAGAGGCTGTGGAGTYTTCATCACTGGAGATATTCAAGCCTGACCTGGACACAGTCCTRTGCCATGTGCTCTAGGACATCCCTGAGTAGGGAGGTTGCACCAGATGATYGTTCTGGTCTYTTCCAACCTCACCCATTTGTACACACCTTTTGAAACTCTGTGTTCTGCTATTAAAACATTTCATGCAACTTGATTGAAACATACCGAGCAAAAGATTTAAATCTKAAGAGTTAACATATCACTAATAAGGATGTAAGTATAATTAATCACAAACCATGTCCAGCCCCGGTAGTCCTTTAACCCTGCTCCACTTGGTCACAGTCCTCTTGCCAACTGGACAGGTTGCTTCTGCCTTGCCTGGAATTTTCTTGATCTTCTTTCTTGAGTGACAGCTGCTGGCACCCTGCAGGAGTGAGAATTTGCTGGCAAATTGTGGGTCAGACACAGAAGATGATGGAGCAGAGCAGAAAAGCTCTGCAGGTGAGATCCTGCTAACTGAGAGTGAAGAGCACTGAAAAGAGAAAGAAAAAGGAGGAGGTTGTTCCACCAGATCTAAAGGTCTGATTTTTTTTGTTTTTAAATTAATTTCTGTACAAATGGTAGCCAACCCATTAGCCATTTTCTGCTGGTCCATATTGATGAACCTGACTGCAGAGGCAAGGTGTTAAAATACCCACACATGTGCTCACACCAATTAATAAGTGAATTCAGGTGCCAACAGTCACAGCCACTTCTCCATGGAGCGAAGAAGCAGAAGGCAGGAATATCCCAGATAATCAAAAAGTCTAAATTGCTTTCTTGGGGTTGTGGCTAGTGCATTAATCCCCAAGTCCTTCCATCTGGCTCTGCCTGGGCTTAGTTAATATGACAACCACACGGGGTGCAGACCTGGAGCCAGCTGCACCTCACTGTGCCCTGAGCCCAACATGGGGCTGGGAATGTTGTGCTGGAGTGTCTGACATGGCATCCTCCCATTCCAAGGGTAGCACATAATGGCACACCTGAGCTGGCATCTGGAGYTTCTCTGCCTCTGCAACATCACTTATACCCACAAAGAGTAAGCAGCCCAGATGCATTTCCCATGGCTTCAAAGCTTTAGTTAGACTGGGATAATTTAAAATACCAGATTGTTAATAGCAACAAACATTTGCAAAAGCACATTCCTTACTGTTCTGTTGAATAT
>NW_026623332.1:1915117-1923822 GCF_030028575.1 Malurus melanocephalus | reverse complement strand
GGAGAGGAGGAAATGTTAAATTGACTGGTTGAAAGATATAAAAGGCTGACTTGATTGGGTAGTTATGCGATGCAAGGGCCCATTACAAAGAAGAAGGGGTCTGTTTGCAGGACATCACCATCAGACTTCTTGGCTCAGCGTTGTTATTGAGCAACACCGATGTCAGGGGTGATGAAGAAGGGTGCAGTGCCTGGATGGAAATGCATGTTGATATCTTAAGCTCTCTACAATTATTGCAACATCAACCACTACCATAACCTGCTCACCCAACCTAATATTCCCCAGCTAATTTCTTGGGTATACCTCAATATGTAGGAAAGGTTTAAGAAGGGATTTCAAGACAAATTATGGTCTTCATTAATGGATTCAATGAGAGGTTCTCAACGTTCTGGGGAATTACAATAAAGCCCAGATAACTGTGTGGGATCCTGACAGGCTGCCATGACCAGTGTCATTGGCCAAACAGATGAAAGTAGGTGTGATAAGAGCRGAAACAAGTATAATGGCTACCAGAGTATTGCACTCAAGAAAATCATCCAAAGGTGCACAGATGTTTTGACTGACTTGTTTTTGACTAAYGGAAAATGCCTACTTGTTAATCAGCTGGTGTATTGCTGTTTCAATCGGAAAGAAACTTTCCGAACAAAAGTATAGCTCTGTGTAAACCAGGTGTCCCGGTTTGTTATTCTCAGAAATGTTCCATCATACGACTACATCGTGACAGGGTGAGGAGCCAGGGCTATGGATTTCTGCCATGAAAAAAATAATGGCATAATCTTCTCTTTAGCAATCATTATAAGAAGTCTCTGGTCAGAAGGAAGCCAGAAAATCCTGCTAAATCTTCTCCATGAAGTAGATCAGCTGCAATCTGAATTATAGTAGCCCAAACTGATGAATTACACATGGCGCTGACATTAAATCTTGGTGTGTCTRGCTCTTTTCTGGTTTTTAAATATGTCTACCCTCTGTTGGAGAGTCAACATGTGTTGTCACAGGTCAGTTGCCTAATTTTAACCACTAGTGGGGCTTGCTTATCCTGGGCCAGAAATAGGAAGCCGAGTGATGGTCATGTGTCTGACAAGGAGCTGGGCAGTGGGCCAAAACACATTTGAGCTGGATGGAATTTCTTGCCACTGTGAAAATGCAGTGCTAAATCTTCCTCCCCCACTCGCCTCTTTACACACAAGTGGATCCCTCTAGTACAGTGAACTGTCACCCGAAACTAACAAGGAGGATGTGTCTCCCAGCAATCTGAGCTTCGGTCAAAAGTTCACCACTTGCCAGCCCCCTATGCCAACTTGGACCAAGATTTCTGGAATGGTTAGAAAAATATTTTAATGTAATTCACSTTGCTATGCTATTTCATTAATAACCTCTAAAAATGCAAAGAGTGCGGCCTTAAAATTCCTTGACATCCTCAGCATATGACTAATAATAATGAAACTTTCTCGCTGTCGGTGGAGCCACTCTGTGAACGCTCAGTTTTCCCTGGAGTTTCATGGAGCCTTTAGCAAATGCATTACATTTGCCATGTCCATTTTTTRCAGCATAGTAACCGCTGTTCAGCCAGGCTTGCCTGAGCTGGTTCTTTGTCCACCCCACCACACAGCACTCTCCTTTCTCCCTTCACTGTGCTATTTTTCTCACAAGAATGTTTTTTACAGGCATGATTTGGACGTGCGTGAAATACTCTTTTACATGTTACRTTTTCCTTATTTTTTCTCTATTAGTTGTGAGTCCAGTCTCTCACTGTCTTCCAAAATATGTCGTCCATGCAAAGCATGGAGTTGTTACCAGCCTGAGACTGTGTGTGCTGACTGAAAAGGGTTCAGTCCTCAGATTGGGACAGAYCATGTCTGACATGCCGTTATATAACATGAAACCAATGTATACAAGACTGTCTTTAAGAGTACATTTTACAGAGATCCCTGTTTCTATATCTTGCTTTAAGCATTTTTTCTAAAAAATGCCTTTGGGGAGTCACAGTGAGACTCTGCTCTCTGGGGGTAAATCCAGGGCTAKAGGGTGGCTTTCCACATCATGTCTGCATCCAGCTTCTAGGACCAGGGCTTCAGAAAACTGAATACTGGGAGGTATCTAGAATTAAATTAAATCTAGATGAACCTTTTACTCTTTGCTTCAGATTTTGCCCCAATGGCTAAAGCAGAGCAAAGAGTCAAAACTTTGTTATTTTTAACACCTCCAAACTAGTAATAAAACAGAAGTCCTTGTATCATAATTTTTTTGAAAGCCTGTAGCAAAGCCCAGTTATGGCCCATGCAGTGAACTCCCTATCAGTCCTTGATAGGTCTGTCTCCACTGYACACCCAAATCCAACAGGATCATGTTCCACAGCTCCCAGATGACACGTGACTTTGGAGATGCCATGCTAGATGACTGGRATAGATCCTTTACCCTACCAAAGCCTCCTTTGGACCTGGGAGGTTTACAAAAACATTTTCTTTAGATCTGGTGCTTTTCCCACCATGAGAAGCAGYTGAGATCAAATCAAGCATGTTACCAAAACCATGAGAGGTGGTAATCCAAAGGTATTCTCTCCAACAAGCTTAGCCAGAGGAGGGCTGTACCATGCCCCTGAGGGCTGTACCATGCCGTGACCCAACTGCCCAGACACTCTATTCTTCATGGAGAAATCTGTTCATACGCCACTCACACCACACCAGGTGGCAGTTCAAAGCAAACAGGAATGTTCAGAAAAGTGTAGAAAAGAAAAATGGCTAAACGCTATTTTTACAGCTGGATGACCTTCCACTGGATTAATTCTAAATGATCYTTTTCCCAATGAACCCCATTTCTTTCCTAACCCAGCCCTGTGCCTGTCTGAATTAACAGTTCATTTTTAGATTAAGGTTGTGCCATATGCACTGAGAGTTTATTTCCTAGAACTTCACACACTAACAGATGCAATATTCTAGCACAGGTGAGGCTGACCAGTGAAAGAGTTTTCCAGATGTGAAATGAAAGTGGATTATTTTTTCYAAAATATTTCCATATTTGCTCAGTATTTTCCTATTTGTTCAAAAATCTGGCCCAGGAAAATAAACTGGAGCATTGCAACCTGCTCTAGAGGTAAGCAAAAACTAAGGAAAAAGAAACAAAAATTTATCAAGGCAGATTAATGACACTTAAAAGTGCATAATATTCATGGACAATTACAAATATTCCAAGTCACAATTTCCTTGGATTTTGTAATTAGATTTTGGGAGTGCGCTTTTCACAGCATGAACATTTCATTTGATTTGTAGAAAACAGAGACTAGGTTTCCTCCAAAGTATGAGCAGTAGTTTCGTTTCCAGCAGACATTGCCACACAAATATGAGCAGTGTTTTGTAGTTTTTCTGCATAGGTTTGGCCAATGTCTCCAATCATCCAGTTGTAAGTGGTGCAGGAGCAGCTGTGGTCTGAGGGGATTGGAAGTGTTCCCTTGCAAGGAGTTTCTGGGAACATCTACTTTCCATGACTTCTAGGAGAGAAAGAAAGACCTGCTTCTGACATGTTCTGGCTTCAGAGAATCATCAACTACTGGCCTAGCCACGCTCTTTATGTTGAGGCAGTTCTTCAACAGAATGTTTTACAATTTTTTTAAGAAAATCATCCCTTTGCCAGTRTTCAGTGAACAGTTTGTTGGTTTCTGAAAATCTTCATCTTCAGACTTTCTTTATGTTTGTCAGAGCAGGAAAAAGCATATTTGTGTGTATATTTATTTATTTATCCAATTATCTATCTACTTGTCATGTTTATATTCACGTGTGTACTTGTATATTTGCATACATRAACATTCATTCACTTTTTCACCACATTTATTGCCTCCTTCACAAAGAACTGCCTGTTTGTGACAGCATGTCAAAATATGTTTGTCTGGCATTACATCCCATGTGACAGGAACWACAATGCTGTGCCACTCTGAGCAGTCACAAGCCCCATTTACCCAGAAATGACAAATGGTATACAAATTGTATGTACACTCATTGTATACAAGCTGATCAGTGGAAAGTAGTCAATACTTGTAAATTAATCAGTAAAACAATCTTTTAAAAGAGCTGTGTATATAAAATGTGTTTCTTCAGGCTCATTCTTACTGCATTTGCTGTGGCCCACAGTGCCAACCCTCAATCAGCACGCTTCYGGAAACTCCTGTTCTTCTGAAAACCAAACCTATTCCTGCACTCATTTCCTTCTCCCTTCCCTGCCTGTAGCAAACCATTTCCTTGTTTCCAGCACTTGCTTCCCGGGGCTCAGTGAGTCTGTGAAGCTGGAAACCTCAGTGCACATGGGAGCAGGCTGTTAGGAGCATTTTTCACACATCAACAAGACCTGCCTTGTGTAGTTTTACATAGCATGGTGTGAAAAAAGGTTGCAACAGCCAGCTGGCCATCCACACCAGGAATGCTGCTTATGCAAGGCTGAGATGAGGGTGTAGCTTCCCAGGAAAATGTCCAAACCCAAATTGGGCCCGCAGAAGTAAAGGACACCTGCTGAAGGCACACACACAGTGAAGTCTCACGACGGAAACTGAAGGAACCATACTGGGATCTCTGGCTGGCTCCAGAAAAAAGGGTGGAAAGGACAATACTGGCAGAGAAGGGAGACATAAGGCAAAAGTTCCCCCCTACTACAGAAAGATCATCACTAGAAAGCAACAGCATCAAACTTGTCAAGCTTGTCACTATCAAACACAACAGAGCTAAATGGTGATCAGCTGTAGGGCTTTTTGTAATTAATCTGTGATAGGAATTTTTAAAGATGTCAATGTTCTAAATTCGGGTAGATTTCCAGTCTTTCTTGAATTTTTTTTCAAATGAGAGAAAAATAKTAACTTAATAGAGCTGTGGGAAATAAATGCTTTAAGTTTTGATCAAGTGTTTTTACAAAAGACAACAGCAACCTGGAAACATTATGAATCCCTCAAGGAGACTGGAGGTGAATTTTGTCCATGAAACTGATGCTTTAGCTTTCAGACTACCCAACCCCTCGATAAGCTAAAGTGCTCTTTCCAGTCCGTGGTTTAGAAGACCCCCCACCATATCTCTTAGATCTGAAGGTTTGGCTTCTAGTTACTAGTTGCTCAGCCTTCTCTTTCCATGATATCCCTCTCAAATTGTCTCTGCTTAGGTGTTCGATAATTGAGAGAAATTTGTAAAATAGAGAAATAGGTAGGGAGGTAGATTAAATGGATAAACTTGGTAGGAATAATCTAACAGACACGTAAGCTACACCTTCTAAAACATTTGGAGCTCTTCAGTGCAAAACACTGTATATATTTTGGGCATATTTTCAAAGATACTTTAAATATTTTTAATTTTTTCTTAAAAGCAAAAGTATCGACTCTCAGTGTTGATAAAGAAACTTGTAACCAATTTGCATTTTAGGACAAATGGTGAGCATAGAAGAACACATTTGAAGAAACAAATGTGTTGGCATAGAGATAATTGCCTTTTTTCTAAGTCAGTGAGGATGGTACAGTAATTTTTCCTGCTTAGTGTCTAATTGGATGTGTGAAATCACAACTTTAGCATGTGCTCWCTGAGATGCAGAAGAAAACATAGTTCTGGCTAAAGCTCTTACAACTACTTGGATAAAAACATGCAGTGTCAGGATGCCCTGAATACCCTTTGGAAAATWCATTTTATTCTTGTGCCAGCTTTCTCTCATCTATGCAAAAGCTGTGAGGCAGCATTACTGATTTAGGAGATTAACACATACAATTCATGGAGTAGGAGTCATCTTGCTTTTCTCAAATAAGAGAAGCATATAGTAGRGTGCCACAAGGCAGTTGCTTTTAGGATCCTGGTGGAAGGATCCCTGAGCAGGGCAAACTGAAGAACATGTAGCTGATGAACCCTATTTCTATGGGGCAACTGAATTTTGACACTGTGCCAGGGCAATGCACAAAAGYAACATGAGAGAGAACTGGCAGCCAACCTCTGAAGCTCCAGTGAAGAGTTGGACAGGCCCCCAATCTGTCTGCAAGCAGAAAAGAAGCAGTGTAGCCATAATTCTGCACATGCAGAATGCAGGGCAAGAGAGAACAAAAGTGTAAATAGGTCATATGACATCTGCTCTGACATGGGCTTCAAACAGTATAGGTGCGATTGCAGGTCATTGGAGAGTGGCATCTAGTGTGTTTTGATGAGTATAAAAGTTGTCCTGCACCATGTAAACACGATCACTTGGGAAAGAGCACAACAGCCATCGGTGTGTGATTTCTGCTGGAGCATGGCAGCAAGCTGTGCTCCATATAGGAAGGAGCAGGAGTGGGGTGTCCCACGCAGGCAGGAATGMGAGGACTCTGGAGTTTGGTTGGTCTTGGAAGGTGAGAGACTGAAATAAGGTTTGGCACATGCCGGCTGGAGCAACACTCTGAAAGACAAGCTTCTGTCCTTGGGCCTGCAGGAGGCTGGGCCAAAGCACACGGAATGTGGGAGAGAAAAGAGCTGTAAGGCATTCCTGAGTATCCTGACCTTTCCCTCGAGCATGGAGCTGATGGCAGGCTTTCCCCAACAGCTTTTTTGAGTGTTTCTGATTTCCCTGGAMATTACCCTCACCTTCAATCACCTGGCAAGTGACTGCCAGTCTGCCCCAAGAAGGTGCACAAGGGCTCCCAAAGGCAACAACATCCCTGCACAGCTAAACCAGTAAAGCCAGGTCCCAGCCTATTCCCAGGCTGGAAGTAAAGGGACAAATCAGGACTAGAGACACACAGACTGGTGAAATTGTTCCTGTGATCAGCAATAGACAGCATAACAAAAATTGATGCCTTTATGGCAGACGAGCCAGTTTATTTAATGCAGCAGTTGTATTATTTCAACTGTCAGGGACACAAAAATAGCTTTGAGCTACCTTCCTGTTGCACTCTGCATTTGGCCAGATTTCATACCCTCCTTATCCTCCCATTTGACCAGAGAACTGTCTGGATCAATTTTTGAAAAAATGCCATTCAAAAATTATGCTAAATTCTGTACATAAATGAAGTCCTGTCTATTCATTTCTTGTGAAGCAGCAACTCCAAGTTGATATGCCAAACCACATGCTTGGCTCTTCCAGCTATATACAGAGTCCCAACAAAAATTTAAAGGCAATTTTTAWTGTTTTTCTCAATTGAGTTATCTTTCTGAAATGAAGGTTGCGTTCTGTTACCTTGRTATAAAAACATGACCTGCATTTCAAAACCTTGATTTATTAGAGTAGTATCTCCACCAATTTAACTCAGTAGACAAGAAGTTCTTTAATGCACATAAGCCTTTTTCAGCAGAGGTAGAATTGCTTACTTTCTCTAAGTTCATGGCTCTTACCTGCCGTGCCTGCTCACTGACTGATTCATACGTACATGTAAAACTCTTGGCAGTTCAGGGAAGTGCCCACCCTAGCATGAGAAGAGATTCTTCTTTAAGAAGTACAACCATCATGCATGAAGATCCCAGAACATGAGCCCTGATACGAACTTTCTGATTTACCTTTGAGGGTGTAATTGTTGCATGGGATTTCATTTCATTCATCCTTATTCTAACAATTCTGTGTACAAACAAGGGAATCGGGCACAAACTACCTCAGTAGAGTCTGGACCATTGTTATTTATTCCAAATAATTCATCTACTTACTAATTTCTTATCTTTCCATGTTAAAAGAGGTAAATCTATACAGATACCAATATGAAACTGAGTGAGAGCTCCCATCTAGGCTACAGTACACTGTTTTTTGGTGGACTGGATGACAATACGTAGGTATTATAAAAATCAAATGACATATCGTTTTGTCCCATTCTCCCTCATACAATGCATACCTGTAGTGTCAGTACATTYCTTCATTCTTTTCTTACTGTCTTCCTCTCTCTCTTGTTTGTTTTTCTCATTCTGAAGATGGAGTTGGATTTTGCAGCTGTGAAGACTAAATTCTCTATTAAATATAACAATAAAAACAAAAAAGTAAGTGTAGGCTCTGTTCAGTTTCATAAAGTCAGGATATTTTCCAGGCCCTGAAATCACCCCTATTTACACTTAACCCAGGAGCTATGTGATTTGGGCTAATTCCAGGCAATGAGAACACAATTCCCTGTAGCATGGCTCCACCTCCAGTATTTTGCTATGAATTTTCTTTTTACTTTATTTTGTAATTTTGTTGCTTAAAATATACTATGTTACCATTTTCTAGGGGTATTTTCTCAACGTTTAGCCAAACACACACTGAATGAAACATAAGTGAAGCAGCGAGCCCCTCCAGTGTGATATAATATTGTCCACTTTGAGCAATTGAAGCTACCACTTGGAGAAGATTAATCATAAAAGTAAATGTGAACCTTTCTTTTCCTCATCCCAGCTTCATATTGCTGGCAGCATCCTAAAGTCTGTACAGACATTTAAAAAACGTACTGTACCTGTTTGTGCTCTAGTGAAAACCTGATTGTCTTGTTTCCTTGCATGGAGCCACTCTGTCAAGCCGCAGTCTTCCTCTGCCACCTACCTCCCTCTGTCTGAAATATTATCTAAAAGAGTGGAAAGAAAGATGTTTCTAAAATGAAAGCATTTACAGGAATTAAAGCCTTCATATAAAACCACTTTCTTTTTCAAAACAAAACATGCAAATGTATAAGTGTGCGATCAAAATCACTGAGACTGAACATTGCAGTCTATGTGTCACAATTACATGAAGAGTTTAGTGTCTGTATTAATAGATGCTTAAGAAACTTC
>NW_026623332.1:1899784-1915036 GCF_030028575.1 Malurus melanocephalus | reverse complement strand
GTTAAGGAAAATTTTCACTGAAATTGCCTTTCTGCCCTGATCACAGAAAAAATATGTATTAACTATACTGTATATAAATACAAAAAATATCTGTAGAGTATCTTGGTGAATGAATCTCAGACCAAGCCAGATTGACCTTTCTGGTGGCTCAGTGCTGAGAGGGGAAAAGAGATGCACAGTGATTGAGCTCAGATCCGAATGTGCCACAACACCTGCATCAGAAAAGCTACTACCTCTGCCTCTGAGGGGAAACCGGCTCTGTTCCCATGCCAGTTTGTGAAAAAAACTTCCATGAACTTTCACAYTGCGAAATCAAGCCCCAGATTCAATGCACTCAGTGCGTTCTCATGTGTGTGAAYGTATTCCCTCATGACAGCTCTAGCTTTCCCTTCCAAGCCCTGCATAATGATCTCTTCATCTGCCGCCATCAGTAGAGGAGGGACAGGTGATGCCTGTGGCCCGTCAGGGTTGGGCAGGACGGCTGAGTGACACACGCCAGATGCTGCTCCCTGAGCTGGGCTGCAGCTCCCCTGGAAATGCATCATGGAGTAAAAAKCACCACGTACATTCCAGCTGCTGCACAGCATGTCACTGGAGCAGACGGGCTGTCACATGTACAAATGTACACCAAATAGTATCCCTACGTGTGATTAATTTGCGACTAGCGGTTAATTCTTTGAGGTGTAGGGGGAGAAAGGAAAAGGGAAAAAAAAATCACGCCTTCAAAGGAAGGTCAAAATTAACTATAGAAGGTCTCTGAGGTTGAAAAACAAAATAAAACTGGGTTCTTCAGTGAAGTCAGTGGTATGTGTCGCCAGATTTTTACTTTGTGCTTTTACTATATTTATAATACTGATCTTTAAAGTCAGTTAATTCAGTGTCCACAAAAACTACCAAGCCAGCAGCTCTTGAGCCTGAAGTCTTCTGCATTAATACAGACCCAGAGGCTGGACCTTCAAAAACATCCCTGACTACACCATGGTAACAGTTGCCAAGCCCTAAAAAAAAAACAAAAAAGCTTTTAGGGATATGGAACACAAAGACTGACAAGATAAGAAAGAGGAACAGCTTTATCTAGCTTATTTCAACCAAATTTGACCCATGTMAACCCACAAGTAGTGCATTCAGCTAGAAGTTAAGTGTATGCTGAGTCCTACAGGCAGATTGAGGCATTAGAGAGTAGAGAGCAGGAATAGGAAGACGACTGAAACTGAATTTATCATCTTATAGAGGAGGCACTGCACACACAGCAAATGGACAAGAATTGTGCAAAATGAGTCAACACAAGATCTTTACTATTTAGAAATATGACTACTGCCACATAGTAGTTTAGTATGTGAACACTGGATATGTGAACTATTATGATATTCATATGAACTACTACGATATTCATAGTAGTTAGTTTGTGAACTGTGCAAGATGACCATGTAACTTTAAAGTTGCAATAAAATCACACCAATAAATTTAGCAAGCAGCATAGTAACAAGAATACCTGTGATAAAGTGAGAGGTGGGACATTTGGCAATACCTGAGTCCATTGCTGAGTCTCTTGGCATTGTCAAGAACAAATAGCACATGAATGGAGCTGTTTGAAGTGTTGCACATCTATGACCAAGGAAGACAAGTGATGGAAAAGGTCATAGAAAGGATGACTGTACAAGGCATCGTGAGCAGGTGCTCATAGGTTCTCATGGGATCATCACAGTTTTCAGCCTAGTAACTTGCAATCTCAGTCAGATATGTAAGAGTTTAGAAGAAATTCCAGAACTTCCCAGTACCATCAGCTCCTCACCACCAAGCAGTCCATGTTTTTTACATCCTTGTAGTWGCAAAACTGAAAATACTGTGGTCATCACAGTGGGAAAGCACATTGGTATGACGTCTTTAAAATTATATTGTGGCAAAAAACCCAACAGCCATAAGCATCTGTTCCAAAGAAGCTGTTTTACTTTGTGTACACCTCCAGCAAAAGAAATGTTAGAATAACAACAAGTTCTTGCCTCAATATTTATAAAAGAATATTGAAAAAATTGTATAGGTTGCAAATAAAAAAGGTACAAAAACTATTAGAGGGATTGCAGTAGAAAGTTAAGGAGCTCCATCAATTTTGGCAGGAAAAAAATTATTATATAACATAAAATCATTTTCATAAGAGAAAATATTACAGACAAAAGGACTGTTTAGATTACTGAAATGAGCCATTGCATGAACCAACAGCTGGGAGCTGAAGCCAACCCAGCTCAAGCTGAAGTTAGAAATGCAGAAGGGTGCTAAACTGAGTGACAAATGACTGTAGTGAGGGCTGGATCCTCTACCCACCTCACGGTACCTTCTATTTGGAAAAGCATGCTTTAGTGGAAACAATGAAAGTCTCCCTCGGCYTCTAAAGTACATGAAGAACAGCAAGAATGATATATGTGGTACAAGTGAAAAGCCAGAAAAGTTCCTTCTGGATAATAAATACTTCATCCTTTCATTAAATATGATGTTCAATATGATGCTCAAACCTTCACACACCAGGSTCTGGCAGGCTAGCGCTGGATATGGGATTTCCAGGGAAGGTGAGCAATCAGTGCGCTCAGTGCTATTACGTTTTTGTCCCAGTCTTTCTGAATGTTGATATTTTGTTTGTTTGTCTGGTAAGCCATACGTAGCAGTACCCAATTCTTGTTTTGTAAAAAGTTCCCCATTAATTAGAAGAAAACACTGACATGCTTTATAAGAGTGTTTTCTGAGGCAAGTTTTAACTTTCTTCATCTCGCTGTTTAGCAGAATCCATCATTCTTTATCCCTAACAATATTTTCTTTTCACATTACTGCTGTGAAATATTTACCAATGTGTGGCTGCAGGACTAGGCCCATGGCAGCTCTGTAATCGTACACAGCCAGTTCTTAACCCATGTCCTTCCTAAAAGTGTGCTTTCTTTTATTGCTTGTCATAATTTTCTCTCTGAGGTAACTCAGCTGTTTCTTTCCAAGTTTTTGTAGTTCCTTWTGTGACTCAACCCACCTAAAATTCTTTAGTTAAGACCAAGGAAAACCATTTTTACATAATTATAAATACACAGTGAGATCATTAGTGAATAAAGTTTCTGACCCCTGGTTTCCAGGATAATTTCCTATACCAGGACTAATTTCTGAGAGTGCACTAAAGAGGCAAAATAATGCCAATATTTTTGCATGAATGTTTGTATTGCTCTGCCTTTGTATACACCACTGTATTTGTAGTGCCTTAAGACACTGAAGTTTACTCGAGTCTTACACTGCACAGATTTACAGTTGAATATACTGTCTATAAAAGAAACTGAATTCATACCAAGCCACATCAGGCCTGATTCCCCTAACATATACTTGAGCGTAAGGTGAAAGCCTTAAATTCAGCCCTCAAGGAGAGGTTCTCCAGGGTACACAAGCCAGGCCAGTTGCACATGTTGCTGTTCCACTTTGGGTTTTTCCACACAAGAAGTGAATGCTCAGCCTTGGCAAGTGTCGGGTCCTACCTTTTCTATGGCACAGAGCCCTGGCGAAGAGCAGGAAGGTTTCCTGTGTCTTTGGAGCAGGGGTTCATTGGACTTACCCTCTTAGAAATGGGCTTTTTGGGTACCTTGCCCATCATGCTATTACCTTTGAAACAGATACAGAACAGTGTGTGCTGGGAAARCTCCCTACCTCTCTCAAACACGGAGGAGGAGTGAGATCCCATTGTCCCAAGTGAGATTCCTCAGTCTCACGCTGTGACGAGCGAAGAGCTGTTCTTTAGCTAACACTTTAATTTGGACACCAGCCACAGAGCGAGTCCTTCTCTTTACAGTGACTACTTGCTTACTGTTCAAGAGATATAAAATTAYAGAGTATAAGATAAATTTCTCATTTTAAAGCCTAATACCCAGAGGTCATCCCCTCCTTACCTTGACTACCAACACAAAATTTGATCTGACGGAGGAAGGAGCAATGCAGAAGCAGAACCCCCAACCATAGTGTTTCAAGCTACATTTTAGCATGAAAAGTGAATTTCCCAAACTAGAATAGGGAGAAAAAATGCTTGCTTAAATATGAATTTTAAACCTTGCACCTGGTGCAAAAAACATTGAAACATGCTCATCAGGCACTGAAATATGATTTTGGTGAATGACAGGCATTCAGAACAATTTCTAGCACTTGGAATATAAAAACTGCATTTTGGAAAAAAACAAAATAGAGTCAATGCTTAGTTTTAAATATGAGGTTTTTCTGCTAAGATTAGTTTAAATATTTCCAGGTCTTCAAAATTCAAAGTGTTCATTCTTTTTAGATTTTTTCCCAATACTTTGCGACCAATCAGCATCTGAAAACTGAGTATTTCTGTATTTTTTTKGTAYTTTTTCTGCTTTTTAGAGGTGCTTAAAATAAAACAAAATGGGTCTCTTCTCACAATAACTGTGACCCATACCGTGAAGCTGAACACTTCAAAGAGTTGATGTTGAAATGAGAACGTACATCTCTGTTAAAAAACAATCTACCTCCTATGCAACTCCATTGAAAAGACCAGTGAATATACATTCACCTATTTAAAACTTTGTGTGTCRTACTCAGGAGAAAACCAGGGAGTAAATCCAGTTTACCTTCACGATAATTTGTTGTTTTGGCGTGACTTTGCCCTCGGCGTTGTTTTAGTTTCTATTAAATGCAAAAGCATCACCGTTCCAGGGATTTGTGATGATTCTRAAGTTTCTGGAGCGATTCCTTCTCGAGAGCAGCTGGTTTTTCCTCCTTCGGTTYATCAGACCTCTCAGTCCAGTGGTTTTGGTGGTGGCATTTTCCAGCGGACGCGGGACTTGGTGGGCTTTGGAGGGCRTCACCCAGATCCCTGCCTTTCCCGGAGCTCCACTTCGCCCGGCCAGGAGCGGGACCCGACGGGTGGGGGGCGGCAGGATCATCTTCCCCGGGGGCCGCGGGGCAGCACCCGGCACAGGACGCAAGCGGAATGTAATGAAATAAATGAAATAAAATTAAAAGCACGGGGAGATGGGTTGACACGCTGGCTAAACCCCCATCTCCGGCCGACCTCCTCTTCCCCTCACACCCCGCAGCCGCTGCCCGTCCCTCTGCACCGCACCACCCAGCCCGCCGTTCCCGGGCAGTCCCGGCTGTGGAAGGGGGGTTTCCCTACTCCCTCCGCCTCTACACTCTCCGGTCCCGGAGCAGAAACTGCCCCGGCGGTCGGGGACCCCCTCCAGTCCCGCCGTATTTGCGGGAGAGAGCCACGCTATCGGAAGGGCAGGAGGCAGGGAAAGAAGGCAGGGAAGGGGTGTCAGGGAAGCCCAGCTCTGCCTCATCCCCCCCTCACTCCTCCCACCAGTGCGTGCTGCCTCTTAACCCCCGGGAACCTCCCTCCCGCGAAGCATTACTCCACTTTGCAGAACACGAGTTGATGAGAAAAAAAATACTTCTCGGCTGCGGCCAGCCATGAGCTGTTTGGATGTTATGTACCAAGTCTACGGTCCTCCCCAGCCCTACTTCGCAGCAGCCTACAGCCCCTACCACCAGGTACKTGTAGGGGACAGCGGTGAAGAGGCAGAAGGTGGGAGGGGTATCGTCTGGAGGATGGCCTCACCAAAAGGAAAAAGGGAAAAGGAGAAGGGGAGGGGAAAAGGGGGGCGGAGGGGGGGAGATCTGGGAGCCTGCGATGGTGAGCGGAGCAGAACCGCATCCCACCTTGGCGCGGGGTTCGGCAGGGTACGTACCCCGGCGGCAAACGACGGGCTGCTGGATGCCTTGCGCGCGATTTTAATCCTCAGAGGGATTTTGAAGGGGATTGTTTGCTTTTRTGCTTGTTTTTAAATGTTTGTTTGTTTGGTGTCTGAACTGGGACGGGCTCCCTCCGAGCGCTGCGGGTCGGGGCAGCGATGTCCACGGTGTGTGGGGACCGTCGGGAACTGCGAGACCGGGATTCCCGGGGTATAGCTCACCCCTGCACGCCGGCATCCCGGCGGCTGCCGCGGAAGCCGCTTGGTGGGAGATTTTACAGCCCCCTCAGAGGGGTACACMGTAGTTACGCTGTGGAAGTGGGGGAGGCGAGAGAGCCAGGAGGTTGCGGGGTTTTCCCAGTTTGGAATGGAGGAAGAAACCCCGGCCGCGAAGGGGAGCAAGGAGCTGCAGGATGCTCCCCGCTCCCGGGGCKCTCTCGGCGGCGGCGGGACCCCGGCCCGTCCCCCAACCCCCGGGCTGCAGGCGGCTTGCGCAGCCAGCGAAACCCGCGGATGCTTCGTGGGCTGGAGCCACGTCTCGGTGCCTCACCGCGTGTAGCTCCKCCCGGGCGGTTGCGGGTAACAACTAATCCCGAAGTTTCAATAAAAGGGTCCCTGCGGCCGCGGGGATGTTTCGAGCACTCACTGCCCGTGGTGCGCGGGATTCTGCTGGCGCCGGGACGCGCACGGTCCCGCGTGGGTCAGGCTCGCCTCCCCGGGCTGCACCTGCTGCACACCGCTTTCCTTTTGCCCCGCTGAGTTCCCAGTTTCTCCCTCCCCCTTACTCCTTCCAGAAATTAATTTCTTCCCCCCGCCACGATAACGAAAAAGGGGATGGATATAGAGAAGAGCACCCCGGGCCGAAGTGGGTGCAACCCCCGCCGTGCAGTGCCGGGCCGGGGCCAGCGGCGTGGTGGTCCCTGTGCCGCTTCCAGAGCCCGGCAGCGGAGCCCAGTAYCCGTCGCAAATAGCAGATGATGTCTTCTCCCACTTTGCCTGCCCTCCCACCACGCCATCAGCCCCCGGCACACGGCTTACGACGTTATTAAGGGGGTGATCATTACCTCAATGGCCGAAGAGTGAGCCAAGCGGAAAGACGGTCGGCGCGACAAGTGACACTATTAAATATATCTCGCGTCTTGGCCCAAGAGTCCCCTCGGTGCCSGCAGCCCCAAGACTGCCCGCAGAGGCCAAGCCCGGGCTCCGCGTCCCCGGGCTTATTGCTAAGAAACTCMCAGCAGCTGCAGACACGCTAAGGCTCATAAAGACGGGAAACATCCCGCAAACTTCTCAACTCTCGCTGTTTTCTCACTCGGCTAAGTGCAGTAAAACCAGAATAATCTTGTAGTAAATATCTGGAGCTTTCTGCTGTCCAGGGAAATGCTGAGTTTTGCCCTGAAATGTGTTCGAGATTGCCAGTCTTTTTCCCCACTCTTTCCTTCTCCCTCGCCGCTGTGTGTTACATTTTCCGAGCCAGGGACCGAGTGGTTCTCTCCTTCTTCAGCTGCCGGCGCTGGTCCGTGGGTGCCCGGCCATCTCCCGGCCGTGCCCCCTGTCCGTACCCCGMGTCGGTGCCCCCGCATTGCAGCCCCTTGGCATTGCCGTCCGCTCCGGAGCCAGCTCCAAAGGGCCTTCTTGTGCGGGGCTTGGTGCGGGGGACCCGGTGGTGTGACCCCCGCCCGGCCGCGTCTTCCCCACCCTGCGACTGTCTTGCTCCATCCCGACCGACACTTGTGGGTTTCGGGCCCTGAGCTCTATATGCAGCCCCTTCGCTGCCCTCGGACTACAGGGAGGGAAATGGGGGCGGGGGTTGGGGGTTGCGCTGTGTGCTAAGGGAACCGCGGGCAGCCGAGGACCAGACTTTTGCATCCTCTGGGAAAGACCTCGGGAGCGGGCTCGGCGCTGCACGCCGGCTGGCCCAGAGCGGGCCAACGCATCTTGATGTGCTGCGTGACCGGCTCCCTTTTCTTTCCTGCTCTACAGAAACTYGCCTTTTACTCCAAAATGCAAGAAGCCCCGGAGAGCGGCAGCGGCGCCGGCAGCTCCTTCTCCAGCCACCCCGCGGCCAGCATCAAGGAGGAGGACTGCAGCCCCGAGAAGGAGCGACCCCCCGAGGCCGAGTACATCAGCTCCCGCTGTGTCCTCTTCACCTACTTCCAGGGGGACATCAGCGCCGTGGTGGACGAGCACTTCAGCCGGGCSCTCAGCCAGCCCAGCAGCTTCTCCCTCGGCAGCGCGAAGGCGGCGCGGAACGCGGGCTCCTGGCGGGGTGAGCGCCCAGCGCGGAGCGGGGGTGCGGGGGACGGCGGAGACCCCCTCCGGGCCGGCACCTCGCCCCCGCCTCGACCGGCAATATCGGCTCCCTCCTGCCTCCCGCTAGCGGCTGCTGCCCGGCGGGCATCCCCTGGGATCCCAGCTGCCAGCTGCTTGGCCCTTCTAGGGGACAAAAGGAAAGAATAAAGCCCTTCAGATTATGCCGGGCTGCCGTGGCCCGGGGGGAAGCTGCCTTGGTGGTCAGGGGAAACGAATTGCCTTTGTACTGCAGGTGCTTTACCTGGTGGAAGCTACCACCAAACTAGCGGCAGTGACCCCTCACACTGTGACTGTGGCCAGTGCATTCCCTGTGGACCCTAGCCTTCGGTTTGGAGTGGTCATAGTGATGGGAGCAAAGCAAAAAGCAAACGTGGGAACCATCTCCTCARCTTCCCACCTCTAAAAATAATGATTGTGTGTATCCCTGTCTTGCCCTGCATTTATCACCATCTGATTGCTTCTGGAGCATTGACAAGGATTCTTAAAATTCTTAAAATGAGGGCTTCCAGACCTGGCGATGGCCACATGCTRTCAAGGCCAAGCCATGGCTTATGCMCMGGTCTCTGTATCCATGCCTGATTCACACTGGACAGGTCCACGAGGGTACTTAGGGCAAAGGGGGACAACTTTCCACACACTCCATCTGCCAGGGAGTTAGAGCTGGCTCTTCCTTGTGGGCAGCCCTGGTAGCCTTCTCTTGTAGCTTGGTAACCCCCACAGGGCCACCTGCTCGGCCAAGGCTGGTTTCCCAGTTCCTGAATGAATTKCTGTATGCAGTGTCTAAGAATATTTCATGGGTGAGAGATATTCAGTGTTGGAACTGATGGCAGGAGAGGAGATAGTTTTGCTCATCATGAACTGCTTCCGCTTCCCCCAAGTAATGTCAAGCCTCAGAGCTGACACAGTTTCCTGGCAAAGAATTATTAGGAACATGGTTTTATTTCCTTCAGAAACAGTGTGCATTTCCAATTAATCATGCATAACATCTATTTGTGCAATTAATAATCACTAGTGCACCTAGCATGTTGCTCACTGAGCTAAGAAAATGTAGGGTCTTTATTCTTTGCCCTGCCAATCTCCAAAGATCTGCACAGGGCTTCCCAAACTTGTTGACCTAAGAAACCTAAGAAACAGGCATGAGTCTGGTCTAATAGATGAAAAATTGCCCTCAGATATCTGGGTGATTCAAGCTTGCCTTTAGTCACATCTCTCACTGKTCCTGCCCACTTTGCAACTGCACTGATGCAAAAGCCGCTTTTCTGGAAGTGTTGGGCATAAATGCTTAGACAAGGAGATTGTTAYGAAAACAAACAAGAAAAACCCAGTCCTGAAAATTTGCAGTGGTGTATTATAGCTCTCACTCTGTTTCCACCACTGAAGAAAAGAGATTTTTCTCTGACCTTAGATAACAACCTTTTTCCCTGTCTACATTCTAAGAGAAACCTGGAGCAAATAGTTGCAGTGTCATGGATAAGCCATAGGCTAGGTGTGCTGGATGTTTAGCTGGAGAGGGATCTGTATTTGTTTGGAGCAAGTTCTTGAGTTCAGCAGTTTTTCATGGAATAAAGGGAATGAATGRGCAGGTTTGGGTGGAAGTGGGAGGGACAGAGCCCTAGGGAAAGGAGATCAGGGTTTGTGGGGTGTGCTCATCATCGACTTTCTTTCCCATTTCTTTCACCCAGATGGTTCCTTCCCAATGAGCCAGCGCATCTTCCCGCCGTCCTTYTGGAACAGCACGTACCAGCCCTCCTCGGTGCCGGCCAGCCTGAGCAGCCCCCTGGCAGCCGCAGCCCACAGYGAGCTGCCCTTCGCCGCTGCCACCGACCCCTACGCGCCCGCCTCCCTGCACGGCCACCTGCACCAGGGCGGCCCCGAGCCCTGGCACCACGCTCACCACCATCACCACCACCACCACCACCACCCCTACATCGGGACACAGAGCACGGCCTACCCCCGCCCCGCCGCCATGCATGAGGTCTACGGGCCCCACTTCGACCCCCGCTACGGCTCGCTCCTGGTGCCCACCGCCTCCGTCCGGCCCCACCGCCTCACCCCCGCCTCGGTGTCCACGCCGGTCAGTCCGCCCTGCGAACTGGGCAAGAGCGAGGCGGGCGCCGCTGCGGCATGGACGACGCCAGGCCCCTTCCCCAATGCGACGGGGGACATGGCGCAGAGCATCGGCCTCAATGTGGACACAGGTAATGAGCTGCCCTCGCTCCCTGCAGGCTCCCGGCTCAGCTGCACCCCTGCTCCCTGACTCCACACCGTCCAGAGCTTTAGGGAAGGACTCTCCATGGGAGGTGGCTGAGGYTGTGCCGTGGGGGAATGAAGCGAGGGTGGAAGTCCCGTGTGTGACACCTGAGCTCTGCCCTGAGTGCTCTTCTTGGAGCTCTTGGGCCAGGCAAGTGAGGAATGGAGAGGGAGAATGGGAGAGACAACATATCACATCTCCACAATATTATTTGAATTTCTGATGCCCTCAAACATGTCCTGAGGGCACTGGTTGCTTTGAGGTACTCTTGTTCTGGCCCTGGTCTTGCTCCTGCACTGAGCAGCAAGGGCTGGGAGAGAATGGAGCAGCCCCAAAAGTCACTGCTTGTCTCCATCCATATGTTGCCCTGAAGGTTCATTGCTAGATACCATGTAGATTCATGAACTATCTCCTCTTATTTACCTTTTCCTTCCAATTTTTGAGATGAAAGCACAATTTCATTCGCTGAGCAAAAAAGGCTTTTTTGGTTTTCCCCTGGTAATGCCTGGTGGGGTGTCTGGAACCAAGGCCGTGACTGTAGTGCTGACAAAAATGGGTACACAAACACAGCCAGCAGCGACAGATCTTCAGTCAGGGGCAAGGAAAGGCAAGGGAAGTCTGCTCCATGCTGGTTTCATTATTGCAGCCACTAATGGCTCCTTAYGGCATCCTCAGTTTTAGCAGAAGGGTTGTGTGCCCATCTCCAGTCTGGCTTGGGCTCTCCTCCTTGTTTCACAGCCTTCTGGGGCTCTGGAGAGCCCATGCTTTAGACTGATATCAGCTGGAAAGAAATGMAATTTGTTTTCCTCTGTCCTTAAATGCCTGTACCTATTTTTCTTCTCCCTTTTTTTTTTTCTTCTCTCCGTTCTCAGGTTTGCAACCTCAGGATAAAAGCAAGGATCTGTACTGGTTTTAGAGCTGTCCTTCACTCTTCTTCCCCTGTAGCTCTCTACCTGTTAAGCATTCAGAGCTGAAATCGGGTCAGTTTGTAACAGCTTCTGATCTTGGTTTGCAGCTCGCCGTTACTCCTTCTGTGGTGGATCCCTTCTGAGCTGATGTGCTGACTCAAAGACTCTCAGATCCCCCCTTGCCCTTTTCCAAGCCCAACGTGGCCCTGCTGCTCGGGGAAAGACAACGGGATTTAAAAGGACCTGGCCTTGCAAGGGCGATACTTTTAGACTTATTTCGGAAAGTACTTCTGTTGGAAGAGGAGAGCCAAAGACATTGAACTTCTATTTAAGCAGACCCCACACCCAGATCTGCAGCCAGACTACTCTGAAAGAGTCAAATGACTTCATGGATGTTGATGCAAAACCACTGGCCTTCATACAGGGAGCAGAGGAAATTTTGGAGTTTTTTTTTGTGGTGTGAATGTTTTTTATGGCAGTGAAAGCTGTTTCTTGAATGCAAACAGGAGAAAGCTACTCAGCAGTTTTGAACTGGATTTTTACTTTGTATTATAGAAAACTAAAAGGAGAAGAAACTGGAACTCACAAACATTTTTGGACTATTAAGGAATTGCACAGATTTTTCAGCTCTGTGGTTGTGAGTGGCAAGTGTCTGATTGGGGCCACCTGCCCCGGACTTACAGATATGCAGCTGTTCCACTCACAACTGCTTAAATCCCAGAAAAACGAAAACCAAGGTGGCACTTCTCAGAGTTTGGCACATTTGCATTGGATGTATAACAGTTGTTTGGTTGGGGGTGGGGTTGTTTGGTTGTTCTTTTGGTGGGTTGGTTTTTTTTTTTCTTTTTACAATAAACATTTTCTGGTGTAAGTAAAACCCTCTTAAAGCAGGGGGAGAAAGCAATCCGATGAAGGATGACTCACCTTCAACCCAACAGCTTTTAAGGGGAACACCAGAACAAAAAGCACATGATGGACATTAGGTCTGAGTTGCCTCTAACACTTCCCATTGCCTACTGGTTGCTGTCATTTTGCCACTTCAGTAGTTGTTTTGTTTAGGGTTTTTTGAAAGAGGGAATAAGATAGCTATTTAACAGTAGAAAAGCTGTATTAAAGCTATCTCCTTCTTTCACCCTGTGTACTTTAATGAAGAATTAAAGCTAAATAAGAGAAATGAGGTGAACTGGAAACTTCAAGATGAAGGAGCAAAAGTATCTTTCACATGGATAAAGGGAGTTATTTTATTATTTTGCATGAAAGGTAAGTAGAAATCCCAACAGTTGAAAATATTTTCTTAGTGAGAAAAATATACAGAGATAAATACAAAAGATAAGAAAATTTGAGACCATTGCAGTGCTACAATTTAGTGTATGGTGTGTCTGTTAGGATTGGTTAAAGTAAGGGAGCTGCTCCATATTTCTTCTGCTGGAAGAGGGGACCGTAGCATCTAGAATTGCTAATGCMRTGGTAAAYTAAGATGTTATTACCAGGTGATAAATAATTAATGAATCAGGACAGAAACGGCAATTACACTATATGTAAAAGCTGACTTATTTATAGACAAAACATCCGATCCCAACATTACTGAATTTTGGGGTTTTTCTGTTTGTTTTCTTTTCCTTAATGTAATGTCTTTGAAGATGACAAAGTTCAACCATGTAGTAGGAGAGTCCTAATATTATCCCCTGACTCTAGGAGAAGCAGTAGAAAATGGACTTTTGCATGGTGATGGGAGCTTTTACTTTCCACACTCTCACATAAACTGGCATAATATTCACTGTGTGTCGGAAGTGGAGTTATGAATAATCCAAACTTGCTTCTCCTAGGTTTGGTGGTAACTTCTTCTTTGGTGGTAACTTGCTTCTCCTAGGTTTGGTTTCCGGGAAAGAACAGGAATCCTAATAGAAATAGAAAGAGTATGGCAAAGCAGTGTGAAGACATGTTATGAGAAGCTGACAAGGAACACTCGTGGCCAGAGCTTAGCAAATGGCAGGGACAGACTTGCTGTGACTCCTTCAGCCAGACAATCCACTGTGTATTTTCTCCTCAACCTCCAAACAGTCAGAGCCCAGACAAGCTGCAAGGGGCAAGGGAATTTATATTATTGGTTACACCAAATACATTCTGATGTGTTTATCAAAGAAGAAGGCACTAACTTTTCACAGGAGAAAAGTAACTAAAAATGGTGTTCAACTGCAGAGGCTTGAAGCTAGCAGGGTCATTCTGTGARCATTTGCCTGAGGGTTTTTAAGGCTGTTTTTGAAGGGTTGTTTTTTTTTTTTAAGACAAATCTGATTCTATCATTGGTTGTGTGCTTCACCACAATTATTTATTTTTTCTTTTTTCTTTCTTTTTTCTTCCCCTCTTCTCTGCAATTCTCAGTGAGGAGGGCTGAGTGACACAGCCCAAATACATTTAGAAATATCCATGTAAGCATAAATCTGTCATTTACTACATTGGCATTTACAATTCATTTTGACTGTGAATGTATTCAAGCATGAGAATTTATGCAATGAATACATGAATTTCTGGCATTTGTTCTGGCATTTTTTACTGTTATATCATGAAAGAACCTAAACACAAAAGCCAAGATAGTGGCTCAAGGTGTTAAAAGTTGTTGCAAACAACTTTTTAAAAATGCTCCTACTCTTGGTGGACTGCAGCCTGAAAGCACTGCTGCCTTGTTTTGGCCAATCCTTGCAGTTTTGCTCACTTTGTGTTGTTTTGACTCCTGAAGGACCATTCACAGCACCACCTTTTAAGGCTTGGGCATGAGTCTTTGCAGGACTGGGGCCACAACTCCTAATGCAGTAACAGTGCACATGACCTCCGTGACATTTCTCAAGTCTGTTTTATTCCTCTTTTCTTCATAGGTTATTACTCCCTTAGTCATGAATGATTGCAGGAAATCTGGAATTACAAAAGAAGCCCGTGTTTGATGTTACATAAATATTACCTGTCACATGCTTGTCACACAYGGAAAGAGCAGGGCTGTGAGACTCCATCCCTGCAGCCTGACAAGCAGATCCTCCTGCTGTCCCTTTTYGAACGTCATGCACCAGACTGCCCACCTGACAAACAAGCTAGCCCAGCTGAAACAGATAAGCAGACACAAACAACTTCAAACCCATTTGTGCAGAGTCCAGTGAARGAGGCAGAGGGACAGGATCTGCTGCAGAGCATGGCAGGGCTGGATATAGCAAGGGTATCTGCTGCTGCCCAATAGTGAGAGCGTCCTCTCTGCAAGGAGCTTCCAAAATGAGCTCTGGATGTATTCACCACAAATATTTATTTCYCTTTCTGAAAATAGCTGAAAATTAGCAAAGCATGAAGGAGTACTGTTTTAATGATCTCTGAGGTTAAAAGTGGTCTGTCAAGGGAAGGATGGAGGTGGGGATAGGGCAGTATTTGTGGTTGCAGTCTCCACTTTATTTTAATGAGATTTTTGCTTYAATATGGCAGCAGTCACAAGAACACAGCATAGAACCCATAAATACAAATAGGTGCCCCTGCACCTACAGTCTRATGYTGGAGAGCTTTGGGGTAGTGYTGCTTACTTCTCATCTCCTTTTCTRGASTGTTTGCTATAGAAGCCCCCAGCAGAGGAGGAGGACGGAAGGAGACAGAGGGTGAARGAGAGTTTGAATAAATCCCTTTTCKTCCCTTGGACTGTGTGCTGCYGCCTCTGGGGAAATGTATCTGCCCTGTCTCCTCCTTGGGTCAGGAGCTGCCGACCCTTCTCGCCTTCCCTTTGAAGTCATATTTAGGTTCACAAGACAAGCTCTAGCTAGGGCTTAAATGTTGGGCCCTTCTTGGAAGGGAAGAAAATGCTGCTGGTGGCTTTGGATGCAGCAGTGCTCTCTAACTGACAGTTGCTGTGCATCTTTTTCTGGGCAAGTGKTGTAATTAATGTGCCCTTTTAATTACAGAAGGATGAGCCAGGTCCTGTGGARGATTGTAGTGTCCTGGCTGTTTTCCCAGGTCTGCCACCCAGAGGAGCAGTTGCAGCAGGGAAAGGAGAGAGGCCTGTAAATTGATTTTGTAGGCTAGGCAA
>NW_026623332.1:1846111-1899439 GCF_030028575.1 Malurus melanocephalus | reverse complement strand
ACTTCAGGATGACAGCCTAGGGAACCATATTGTTAATTTAGTCCCAACATGGTAACAGTATTATCTAATCTGAATGTAGTGACAAGAGACACAGCCTCGGCTGTCCATGTCCATTTCTTCTAATCATAGAGGAGGAGTTACCTTTGCAGTGCACTTTGTATTGCCTCCTTAGTCAAGCAYAACTCAGGAATAATGTGCATCAAACCTGTGAGTGTAAACTGTAGCAGAATGGCCCTGAGRTGCCATGTCCCCATCCTCCTGACCCTACCCTCTCTGCATCAGGTCCTGCAAGAGACAGGGAAGGTGCTGGAAGAGCCTGTTGAGGAGCGTTGGTGTGCAGGGATGCAGAGAGCAGGGATGCAGATGTGCAGGAGTGCAGATGWGCAGGATGCAGGGGTGCAGGAGTGTGTGTGCAGGGAGGCAGAGGTGCAGGAGTGCTGGGCTGCAGGGTGCAGATGTGCATGCCCCTGGCCCSACTCTCATGCCTGGGCACTTCGATTTGCAAAAGCACAGTCTGGCCAGGGACTGGAGCATTTTTTTAGCAATGTCAGTTGTTGATTTATTCGTGGTAAAGGCAGGATAAACACCCAGCAGGATGCTATCCCATCAGGAGATGCAATACCACCCCGGATATTACTGAGGGTGCTCCATCTCTCTGCTGCATAGCACATTTCCTTCTGCCCTATCTAGCCCAGCTACAGCTGCAAGTGCCCTCCTGCCTCATCGTGCCCACCCCAACTTCTCCATTGCTCCTCTCCTTGACTTCTGGCCTCACCCAGACCCTGCATCTCATCCCCTCTCTGTTCTTCTGCCTCACCAAGGCTCTTCCCTCCTGCACTCAGTACTCTGGCCCCACASTGCAGTAGAAGGGCACAAAGAAACAGCGTTAGGAGGGACACAAACTTTCCTRTAAATGTTGTTTGCATGGAGTCAGTATTTACATGATAAACAGAGTTGGACAAACAGGCCTTCTCAGGAAGAGCCAGTGCATTGGTCTCAATCCTCCACCGAATCCCTGTGGCAGCAACCAAGCCCTAACCTGATCCTGATCCAGTGGAACAACCCTTTTTTCCAGAAGCTGGGTCCTAAAGAACTGTGACAGCCCCAGTTGCACACAGACACAAATGATTATTCTCTCTTGACAGACCTACAGAGCTCCCTCCTTGTATTTAACTGCAGTCCAAGTGAGCTGGATCAGGAAAGAGACACTTGATAGCTGCTGTTTCCGTGGTTGAAATATTTGTGAAGTTAGCGCATAATCTGAAAGCAGAAGCTAATAAATTATAGGGTGCTAATTGGGGCCGGAGTGGAGCCGTCAATCATATTATCCTAAACACACAGAGACCCTCATAACCTAAAAAGGCAAGAAAGCCTCCAGGAACAGCTCCCAGTTGTCACTAGCCATGACCTCCACTTCAGTGAGTGCACAGAGAGTCAAGGCAGAGAGTTTATTCTGCTAGGAAAATGCAAATCCTGTATTTAAGAGAGAACTTGTATTTGATTTTGTTTACACTCTTTGGGAGTGCATTTTCAAGGGCACTTTTTTGTTTTCCTTTGCCACTTAACTTGCCATTTTTGCCATTTAAAAAAAAAAAAAAGTGTAGATCAGATAAGAATTTGCAATTTTTATATTTGCATAGTCCTTAGAGTAACAGGATCATAAAAAAAATAACATCATAAAAAAAATAAGATCATAAAAATCATAAGATTTTTATTCACAGTCCAACCTCCTTGCACAYAGAGTTGTTTTTTAAAAGCCATCCTGTTATTCATATACCTTTAATTGCKTTCCATGCCCCAGAAACATATATTCTACTTAGGACCTGCAGGACTGTGATCTGAGACTAAATACGACTGTGCAAACATAGTAATGGTAGGGCATTTGCAGCTCTAGTCACTTTGTCACTACTTTTTCTTACATTGCTTCCATCAAGGTTAAGTATTTTACTCATAATATAAAATTRAACCAAAGAATGCCAAAGTGATTTTTAGCAACACTTTTCCTCAGAAATTTATTTGTATACAGAGATCGGTAGGCATTATGGAAAGCATTCCCTGAAGGAAAGATCTGAATGGATCAGAYCACCTTGAGGGCCAACACACAGCACATGCAGGACAATCAGGGGATCAGGCTCATGCAGCATGAGTTTACAAAAGTCAGGTCGTGCCTGACTGACCTGATCTCCTTCTATGGCAAGATGACCACTTGGTGGGTGAGGGAAAAGCTGGGATATGGTACCCCTGGATTCAAATTAAGCCTTTGGCACTGTTTCCCACAGCATTCTCCTGAAGAACCTGGCTGCTCATGGCTTGGCCGGGTGCTCTGTCACTGGGTAAAAGCYGGCTGGATGGCCAGGCCAGAGAGTGATGGTGAGTGGGGTTACACCCAGGGGCAGCGGTCACCAGTGCTGTCCCCCCAGGCTCAGTACTGGTCCAGTCCTGTTTAATATCTTTATCAGTGATATGGAAGAGTGGATTGAGTGCTCCCTCAGTTGGTTTGCAGGTAACACCAAGCTGGGTTGTTGTCCTGCTGTAGGGCAGGAAGGCTCTGTGCAGGGATCTGGACAGGCTGGATTAACAGGCTAAAGCCAATGGGATGAGGTTCAACAAAGCCAAGTGACAGGTCCTGCTCTTGGGTCACAACAACCCCAGGCAGTGCTACAGGCTGGGGGAAGAGTGTCTGGAAACCTGCCCAGAGGAAAAGGACCCGGGGGTGCTGGTCAACAGCAGCTGAACATGAGCCAGCTGTGGCCATGGGGCCAAGTAGGCCAATGGCATCCTGGCCTGGATCAGACAGAGTGTGGCCAGCAGGGCCAGGGCASTGATTGTCCCTCTGTACTGAGTGAGCTCTGGTGAAGGTCGTGCCTTGAATCCTGTGTCCATTCTGGGCCACTCACTACAGGAAGGACATTTTGGTGCTGGAGCATGACCAGAGAAGGGCAATGAAGCTGGTGAAGGGTCTGGAGCACAAGCCTTGTGAGTAGCAGGTGGGAAAGCAGGGATTGCTTAGCCTGAAAAAAAGGAGACTCAGGGAGTCGCTCTCTACAACTGCCTGAAAGGAGGTTGTAGCAAGGTGCTGCCATTTCTCACAAGCAACAAGTGGTAAGGCAAGAGGACGTAGCTTCAAGCTGTGCCAAGCAGCTATGTCAACAGAATTGCAGAAGGAATTAGTATCCAAACAGGGAATGGTTATTTTACAGCTCTGTTCTTACAGTAAAAGAGAGAGGGCAGGGATGAACATCCTCCAATTGCAAGATGACAAAGAAGCTAACGCACTATAAAAAAAGGTTATTTATACAGCAGTATCAGTCATGTCAATGACAATATCTTGGCATCTTCACTTGGCTTTGATAGCCTGGGTTTCTGGCTATTTTTTACAGTTAAAACACAATAACAGTTGCTAAGTGTCATTATAAATAGAGCCATGATTGTTTGAAAAATCCAGTTGGTATGCAAGCTTCTGCAACCCACTACTGAGTGTATGTGTAACAAAAATTTTCAAGAATGAACTGAAAAAAATGTAAGTGAGTTAGAATTTTTTAATCATTAACATACCTGTCAGGGCTATTTTACAGACATTCTTCTCTGCAGCATCCCTTTTCAGGTCTGTTACAGCTGAATTAATATCAGCTTTGTGTAGAAAGAGGTAAATTTGAATCTAGAGCAAAGCTTGTCTTCACAGTTACTATTAAAATGTATAGTCCTAAATCCAAATTAGAGAGGATCAGTTTCTCCCAATTACGCTCAGTAAAGCCACACCTGAGGACTCAAGCCATCACAGACGGCATGCCACTGATGTCAAAGAAAATTTTAAAAAGAGAAAATAACCTAGAGACATTAGTCAATTCAAAAAGATAATAAAACTTTCTCTGCTGAAAATCATTGTAGAAAGCAAGGGTGAAGTGACTCTGCTGTTAGGATCTTTGTGCCCTGCTATACACGTGGTCAGAGAAGAARTTTTGAGGGATGTTGTGATCTAGAGCATGTTATTAGTCTCTGTWACCTACGATACCAGGAAAGCTGAGAAACAACAGCTTTAGTCTCAGTCCTGGACCCTGGCTTGAGGTTCTCAGAAAAGTTAGGCTGAGGTGAACTTAATTCTTGCCTTCCTTGTCCCCACCACTTATCAATTCTGCAGGTAATGAAGACCAACAGAAAAAATACTTRTGTTAGCAGTGCAACCTTTGGCCTTTCTGGTGGTGATTAAGTTTCCCAGATCTTGTGGTGATGCCACAATACAACTGACAGTAAAGCCTCCCAAAGAAGATGAGATCTGAATATAAATATAAAAGGGAAAAAAAGAATTGTTTTGTACCCCAAGCTTTCCGTCCAATGTGTTAAAACCAAAGACATCTTTTACCTTTCATATCTTGACAAATCATCCTTTCAAGCTGTATAAATTCTCCCTTCAGAGCTTTTGACAGCCAYATTCCCATACCTTATGTCAAACTGGTGGGCATTCCCTCTGTGGCACATGGGAATCAGAGTGATCCTGATAGAGCTTGGCATATCACTCCAAGCAGTAATATGCACACTTTCCATAATTTTATCTTTGATCTGATAAGACCTCAATATTCTTKTCATAAAACATTGATTTTTCTTTCACAGTATCCTGATCATGGTCCCAAATAGAAAGCATGAGGTACACCGATTTTGGATAGATCTGGTCACCAGTAAGTGCCAGCTCAAAAGCCCTTGCAAACAACCCTGAAAAACAGAAATGCATTCATGGTTAGCTGCTACCACCTGCTATAGACCTGAGGATGGAAGACTTAGAATTGAAGCTTTTGAAAGTGCTGCCCTAGTAAATCAGTAACATCTGCTCTGGATCTTCACATTTACAAAATAATTTACAATAATTAATCACCACACATTTGCGTTGGGTAGTAGCAAATACTAATCATAAGTARAAGTAGAATATTTTTCATCCATTCATATGAATGCCAACCCAGCAGTTGAAGGACTAGCCAAACCAACTACAGGCACAAGATACGTCCAYGTCTATCCAGGCACAGCTCAGAGTTCAGCCATGGCCTGCTGAGAGTCCAGCACTCATGGCTTGTGTGTGGTATCATGTGTGCAGCATGCTCACCATTGCTGCTCTGTGATCTCACCAAGCATTTGTGCTGGCATCAAGGAACAAGGAAGAGTCTGAGACAGGAATTGACCCCCTGATCAGAACCTGGGGGTACACATCTCCTCTTCCCCAGCAGCTTAGACCCTGTACTGGGCAGGAGTTTGTTTTCTTCATAGCAGCTTGTCTTGCGTTATATTTTAGATTTACAACCAAAATATTGAAAACACRGTAATATTTCAGTTGTTGCTGAAAAGTGCCTGCACAGAATCAAAGCCTTTTCTGCTACTCATTTTGTGAGTCCTCCYCAGTGAATAGCCTGAGGGTGCACAGGAGGCTGGAAGAGGACACAAATAGGCAGATGACACGAATGAACCAAAGAGATATTCCAGGTTGTGTGATGTCACTCTCAGCAATAAAATGGAGAAGAAGAGATTTAAAGAGATTAGCCCTTTTTTGCTTAGGAACTGGCAGGGCATAGGTCCGCCTGTCTCAGTACAAACCTAAGCTAAACACYTGGAGTCAATTTTTCTACTTTTGTTTTACATCAGCAAATTTGGTCCATGTGCCTTATACTACCCTTATTTCACACATAATCTTTCTGATATGTCACGATACTTTTCTCCCTTAAACACCTATTTCCTTTAAATGATATTATGACCCTTAAACCCATCTACACCTAGTTAAAAACCTATAGCCTTGAAAGCCAAGACACTTGAACTCAAGGATTTCTTGACTCTTGATCTGCCATAGGAGGAGGTAAAAACAAACACAGGCCAGGTAGTATCCATTTCCTTCTCCAGAGAGGACGTGCTAAGGGGTGTTTCATTCTCATCACCTCTTATATGCATGTTTTCCCTACTGTGTCCAAAAGCAGCATGGAAACTCCMATCAGGCCCTGTGTGCTGGAAGGTAAGAGGTGACCTCCTGATAGTAAGAGTACATGAGGAAAACATGAACCATCAGAGATTGAATGAAGAGAGCAACACTTCAATAAGATAGACAGGGTGAAATCATGAAGATGTGCAAAAAGAAGGGTGGCCCAGAAATATGGGGGATTAAGAAACTCTCTTCTTATCAYGGGGGGAGGCAAGCGAGGTTAAGTGTACCTACATCAAATTCAGCTTTGCCATAGCTCAGTGGAATAGCTGCATTTGTATTCTTACTTCTCTAAGGCAGGAAAATGAGGGAGGAACAACGACATTTTTGAGTATGAGTAGGACCATGCTCAGAGATCACACTGTATCAATCTCTCATCAGCATGACTCAGTTGACTGCACTGACTGGGAAGGTTAGGTATTGTGTCTTCCACTGAATTCAACAAGCTATAGAGCAGGATCCTCAAATTTGGATCAATAAATTTGTTTTTTATCCTGTCCAATACATTTTTCAYACTATCAGGTGCAAAAGGCATAGGTCACTGGTCAATATCCTAAGATTTTCTTTATTGGCAATGTATTAAACTTAACACTTCCTCATTGGGCTGTGCTAAACTGTTTGTGCTAAAACTAGTTTTGTCTTGCAACTTTTAAAAATGTGAACACAAGATTTACCTTCCCTCTTCTCTTTCTGTGCTGCTTTGCATATTTGTGACTGATTTGAGACCTGAAGGGCATTACTCCRGGCCATTGTCTGTCACTGATGTATATCTTGCTCATTAACACAGTTTACATCTGTTAGTTAGGCTCTTTCATGATTCTTTTCCAATGCAGACTTACACCAAACTGAATTAACTTGGGATATCCCATCACAGGTGCTTCAGAGGCCTGCGAAAGGTGTTGTTCTGACAAAATTTTGTGAGGATCGAAGRCTTCTCCTTCTAGAGAAATTGTATGGAGTCCTGTTGTTTTTCAAAACCTTTGTCTGWGGCTTGCTGACTGAGAAGTMTTCTTGATTTAAATGGAACTACACMCACAGGAGAAGACATTCAGGTGTGGTGACTACAGAACTGGGATCCTCCTGGTTTCTGGCCAGCACATGCCACAGGTTAGCAAACATTAGYAATTTKAGAATTACTGAAATGGAAGGAAAGRCTGTGCAATCACCCAAGCAGCGCTCGAAGAGGAAGGAAACATAACACAGTATTTGTTTATCTGTTATTCATGGTCTGGTGAGCATAGTGAAGTGCTGCAAATGTTTTCATTAGCAAATCTGTCTTTTACACTGATTTGTAGGTGAAGAAAAATATTTATGTAATGTTTGAATAGGACTTTGAAGAATCCTAATTCAAGTTATATAAATTTCTATTTCATTTTAGTAAAATGTTCAGACTGCAGATTTCTTGTTCATCTGTGTTGAATCTMCATTTAAGAAACTTTTGAAGCTTGRTTGCAGTGGAGTTGCATCTTACAAATGTGTACATTCTGACATCAGATAGAGCCTTTACTACTCTCCAAGGGACCCCATTATCAAATATTTGCATAAAATTATGGAATGTTTCTAGCTTCCTGAAAGATGTCAGTGAATAKCTCTGCATAATTTACAAACTACTGCTCATGATGAAAGGTTAGAAAAAGCTTATTGCTGTCTTTTATTCAGTAATTATTTGTATGTACCTTTCCTATATACTTTGAATCGATCTCTGAACACACCAAGGAAGAATATCTCCCTTCATACAGTCTTACAAAAAATAAATGAGGATGATGAGCATTGAAAAAGRAAAGGAGAAGAAATGTAAGAAAACAGGGCTGTCCAGACTCACAGATCAGTTGTGTTGCAACTTAATACACAAGATGATTGCAAACATTTGTTTAAACCAAATAGTGAAACAGACCACCCACAGCAGTGGACAACCTAGTTAACCTTCTTCCATTCCTTTCTGTTTTGGAGTTTGGTATTTATGTTGGGGTTTTTTTTTCAATTTGTAAAATCTTGTTTGTGCACAATGAAGCCAGACTTCAACTGTTTGGTTTTATTCATGAATGAGCTGGTGTGTTCTTAGAAGCAGAATACCCAAATTCCACTTTTGGAAGGGCTGCCTTGTGCCTGAGGAATTTGTGATTGCACAGGTTTAATCAATACCACAGTAAAATCACTTACTGTCTGATACATGTTTTATTACCTTAAACTATCTCCTGTGAAACACGCAAACTATAACATGTAGAAAATCAAAGGAWACATCATTGCTGTCTTGTCCTGATACACACCATTTAATACCTTATTATTTTTTATGGTAGTTTTATTGAAGAATTGCTGGGGTTTTTTAGGGCACATCTGTAAGAATGATGACATGTTCCTTGACTTATGTCTTCTTTGAAGAGTTTTTTTTCTCTTCTTTCACTCTTTCTTTTAAACAGCGGGAACCAGACTTAACTAATTTCATCAGAATTAATGATTCCTTCTTCTTGGTTGCCTTCTTTGACTAGTACCAAATAATTTAAGCCCTCTTGGTTCCTTGTTTCCATTAGCGTGGGCGAAAGAACGGTGTCTGAATCTGCAGGGGGAATATCATCTGCATTAAAGGAAAAAAAAAATTAAAAAAGAAAACAAGAGGGAAAAAAATTCAAAAGAAAAAGAATAATCCAATAGCCCAGTAAATGTAGTATTAGAGAGCAAACAAAATCAGACAGCTGTTGGAGAAAGATGGTCTAGTGACCTCATAAGAATGACTGATGATTCAAATTTATTTTCTGCTATTGTCTGCGTGGACCAGAAAATTAACTAAATTTTCTTGGGAAATAATTCTTGGGAAAATTAACTAAATTTCACTTGGGGAAGATTGCTTATCAGTGTTCATACCTCCAGAGGCAGCAATGCAGTCAAGAATACATGATTTGCTTCTTTCCCTTCTAAAGAAGCATAAAGCTAAACAGATTTTAATCTGAACCTTTGTAATAATCCTCCTAATAATGTTGCTAAAGAGTCCTGTAACATTGGCAGTTTTCTATCTACAAAATCATTACACCTTTCTCTCTAGAGAACTAGTCTAGACTTCTGTCTCTCTAGTATTCCGCCCTCCTAGAAGCTTAAACTTGGTAATCCATTGTGGTTTTCATATTTTTTAAAGTCTTTCTATTTTTTCCCTAATTTGATGCAATTAATAAGTACATAGTTGTTTGAATTCTATTGCAGGGGATATATATTTTTTAAAATTAAAAAAAAAATTAACTAAATGCTCAAGTTATAACTGCTAATATTTTTTGTGTTTATTTTTGTAGTGTACTTTCTTTTATTACACTCCCTTCTTATTTGACTTAATAACTGAAAAATTAAGGGTGACACACAGGGTTGTCTGTTTAGAGGAATCACAAGCATTGTGCTGTTCCACCAGACAACACACAATTTATTATGTCACTATAATCACACACGTCCCTAACCTATAATGCCAGAAATTTATTCTGCATGCTAGAATCCATTAGGAAATATGAAAAGTCCAAAGGAGAATTTTGATTTTAGAAACCTGTTAATGAGACGGGGTTAGGAGCACAGAGCAAACTGTGGTCACAGTGACTGACAGCAATGAAAAATTATTTGTTACTCACTTTGTCAGTTCAGGGCTATTATGGCCATATTTAGTAATTGAGCACCAACTAAGCCCTTACCAACCAACTCAGCTATTTGTAGGTTTTTGTGTTTAATTTAATGGGAACCTTCAGGGGCAAGTTGCTTCGGAAAAGGCACACAGGCAAATGCTGAGGGGACATTTGCAGCAAACTCTTAAGAGGGAAACCTTAAAATAAGGACCCAAGTAAAACTGGGTATTTACAGACCAGACATATGCCGGCTGACCTGCCTAAGTATAGAACACTAGAGGAGCATTCAGATTTGTTTCCTGTATAAGTATCTGGAACTGATGAGGTGATGTTTACACAAATGTGAGTATGAGGTCACTGAGATATTTTTACCAGATATATAGATACATTACTAATTCTTTCCCCAACAGGTCTGAAGAACTACAGAATATATAAAATTTTATAATCCTTTTTCAGCTTACGCACCACTGTGTTTCTCATTTCAGAAAAAAACAGCTAAAAATCGAACACCTTGCCTTGGTTTCATTTTTTGAGCTTTGGGAACGCAATAAGGAAGAAATACTACTTTTGCAGAATATTCTTATCATGTCCAATGATGGAGGAAGAATATAATATTAATGACCTTTCTCCTATGACATGATGTGTCTAAGATACATTGCCACTTTCACAGTGAYATTTTTGCCTGTAAGTGCCCTTTCCTTCACTGTTGAGTCACCTCTTCGTGCAGTGTTGAGCGCTGATGGAAGTTTAGCACCATTCTGATGTACAAGGCAAAGAAGCTACACGAAAGTTTCTAGTTATACAGTACAATGCTTGACAGTTAGGTAAGTCAGCAAAGCAAGCAAATAGTTTTTGCTCATTTAGTTGGAGCAGAAGAAYGGATGGAGACAGAAAATACTAAAAATTAGTGAACGAAGAAAAATRTTCATGATATGTTGTGAAATTCCCCCAGACATGTGAGGACTAGAAGCACTACGAGCACCCTGGGAAGCCGTAAGTCTATTCAGAGAATTCTGAATAAACTTTGGAAGGCCCTCCCAAAAAAATGTTAAGAAATTGAAGAAAAATAGGAACTGGAGTGGAAAGGCAGGTCAGTATATTTATGAGATATCATTATTTTCTTTTCAGTTTTAACATTGCTAAAATTAGTTGATTGATGTACAGTCATGCTGGGTTATACGTGAGTAAATGCAGGGTAAACCATGTGATGTGATCCCCTCAGATTTCACAAGCAAAGAGCTGGGCTGAGTCAACAAAACACCCCAAGAGGAGACATCCAAGGAACACCTTCATGAAATCTGAAGTCGTGCTGGAGAGTCAACTCTAAATGCTTGAATTCTGAGGGGATGTCTACACTGTGAACTGCTGCAGAGTGTAGAGTTACTCATATTTGCTTAAAACAGMCTACCTCAGGGCACGAGGCAGGCTAGTTCTGTCACTCCAGAGCTTTGCACAGGCTGATGGATACTCCACTGAGAAGCAGCTTCCCACCGAGCTCTGTGCTGTCTCRGGTAGATGGCTTCCAACAGCTAAAATGGCATCCTCAAAGCGCAGCATTGTACTTGCACCACTCAGGTCCTAAATGCATGTGGCTTTGACCTTTCTGCACACTTTCCCTAGTAGAGCTGTGCTTAGAACTTAAAGCTTGTGCTTAAAACRTGTGCATAAAGCACATCTGAGCCAAACTGCAGGTAAATTAATCATAACACCTCTCCAGGGATAGGCAGAAGCTTTCTCTAGAGAGCCCCACATTAATSGACACAAGAAACAATGATAGCCTGACTCATACTAATGAGGAATAGAGTTTGCTTGCTTAGCCTCCTCTGAGAAGGCCAGCCCTGCCCTGATAAAATCTGTGCTTCCCCCTTCCCAATCCCACCATCTCAGTCGGCTGTTTCCTGCCGCAGGGCAGCCACGGTGCCGAGCCGGGCCACGGATCCTTCCTCACGATCACAGAGTGCCTTTCCTTGCCTGCTTGGTAAACTCTGGGGGCTCACAACATGTTTTGCAGTCCTGCCTGGAAGGGTGCAAATTTTTGTGATGTCTTGATAAGCAGATGAGGGTTTTTTGGTGTTTAAATTCAAGAAGGTGACAACATTTAAGAAGAAAAAGAATGTCAGTAGAAAAGCTGATTGGTTGAGACTGAATAAACTGATCTGGAGATGGTGATCTTATATTACAGCTATTTCAGGGCCAGATCCTCAGCTAGCATAAATTAATGAAGTTCCATTGAAACCAGTGGGGTGCCACCAATTTGCACCAGCTAAGTAGCCAGCCTGAGACGTTACTAATTCTGGGTAACATAATCCCATATGATGCTTAGCACCTTCAATATGGTAAGGTATTTAGAAGCGCAGCCACATTTGCTTTTTCTCAGTAATGCCCTCCTGTTTTTCTCATACATACTCTGCTCTTTGTCACTGCTACACAATGTATGTGGCAGTAAACAAGAGACTGGCTRACTTATTGGCATGGATGAAAGATATACCCCACAGCAAACATATTCAAGAGAAACACTTGATGACATATCTTTCTWAAGGTGAAAAGGGTGGCTATTGAACCTTGACTTCTTTGCCTCAGCCACATTGGTTAGCTCAAGGAGATAGTTCCTGTATAGAGAGTATTTTCCTGATACCTGATGGCCACCTGGAGCTGGAGGTGCTGTGTTTCAGTTTCTGCACATAGCCAGTAAGAATATAAATAGAACTAATATATATCCGCTTTAATACTCCACTCTGTATTATGTATCAGTGGAGATATATCTGTGTTTCCTGTCTAATGAAGCATATGATCTTGCATGGTTTGAGGGTGACTCACTGAGCTTTGCTATTCTGTCAGGCACTAAAGGTGGTAAAGATAAGAATTGTGTTCACCCTACATTTCCCCTGCACTAACCTGCTTGGAGCATTGCCTTTCTTTTTATTTCAATATATTTTTTAGAGAACTGTGGACTGAAATCCCTATGTGCAAGAAGCTGTCCTAGTAATTAGACAATTTCTCACCTAGCTTATTAATACTTAAATTTATTATTTATAATATAAAAGTACAAAAAAAAACCTGTTCCACATTTGCTGCAATGAAGTAAGGCTATACAAATATGAAAACACTCCCTTYCTCCAGGTTACAAAACAGGATTCATTTTACCAAGTTTTAACCACCAAGGTCTTACATGTCCAATTTAAGCTCCTTGYCTAGACTGTCTTTACAACCAACTGAGAAAGGAGGAATGAATTGCTTTGTGGAGATGTTTAATCCACATCCTTGCCTTTATACATTAGCATCCCCTGAATATGTCTACAACTCTCTGGTGACCATCAGACAGCTTAGACACCCAGGGTAAATGCAGTTGTTATGTTTTAGTTGTCTATATCTATCCACATCTGTCTGCACAAATGTCAGCCCTTAAAATATTATATCATCTGATTTTTGCCCTCAGTMCATGGCAAAGTGGTGGCATGACTTCACTTGCAGCACCATATGGCTCATRTGCACTCTCTGGAATCAAACACCATTTGTCTGGAGTGCCAATAAGAAATTATTACACCACCAAGTCCCCCTTTTCTTGCAGTGTTGTAACCACTCACTCTTTTTTGGAAGAAGCCTTTTCTCTGACCTTTGCTGGCTTTGGGTCAGCCACTCACTAAGCTAAGTGGGGAAGAGGATTACTGAATTTCAGAAAAATACAAAGGAGACTAGATACAAGGTTCTAAAAATGTCTCTTATCAACACATCTGCTTCAGAGAAGCTTCCGTTTGCCCAAGTGATTACTTTACTTTCAGAGAGGTGTGTGGAATAGTTTTTAAAAGGCAGTTGGGTTTAGGAAAATAAACTGGCAACTCTTACAAGGGGAACAGAAAACAAGAGCTCAGCAGACAGTGCAAACATATAATTAATGGTGAAATCACTGATTCYAACTTTTAATATCAAGTCCTCTCAGGACAAAATTTTGCACAGAGATTTTTAAAAAAATACAAGTGACAGTTTTAGCAAACATCTGAACTGATGAAAAAATAAATACACTGGCTTTGAGGGAAAAAARAAAAAAAGAAAAAAGGAAATGTTACAAAATTTTAAGTCTTGTATCTTCCCACATTTTTTCAAGCAATATCTCCAGTTTAGGGATTTCAAAAACATGGTTTTGAGTCCAAATATGTYTCCTTTCAGTCTTTAATCTTTTATCCTGGATTTCCTCCAACTGCCCAGCATYTCCTCTTGCCAGAGGAGCCTCTTTTTCTGAGCAATGAGACATCTTTTCCACATAGGTCCAAAAGGCATTGCAAGGATCAGCTCTGATAAGAATAGTCCTTCTGGGTCACAAAGGCAAGAGGTGTCTCCAGCTGCTAAATGCCCAGTTGTCTGATGCTGGCAAAGGTGTTTGCCAAATCAAACAGGTGTTTYCATCTGCAAAGGGGCACTCGTGGCACCTGAAAAGCTACAGTGCTSTCTTATATGTGCAAATCTAAAAACTGTTTTCTGAAAATAGATGGTCCRGTTATTTTTACAGCAATGCAGGGCCATCCTTCTAGCATGTTGCACTTCTCGGAACTGGGGGAAGAGCAGACAATCTTTCAGCAATGAATGGGAACTCTGGTGACAGAGCCTGTGCTCAGTAAATTCCTATTGAATTTAAAACCCACTGATGTCTCAGTCCTACAGCTGGATAGTGCTGCCCTCACTCAAATRAATATTGTTACTGCTACTTCAGGCCCCCAGTCAATATCTTGGAAAAGACTGTAAGAGCAAGAAGGAAAAACCCYACATTGGTAGACCCTGGTTGTGAGCTTGCTTCCCTCCCTTCCCATGCAGCAGTGCCAGGAGGTGCTGGTATTGCTCAGGCGTGTTTATTGACACTTGAAACCTGCTTTAGAAGGGTAACTCGTGCAATAACRCAGCATGTGCCCCTTTTGCCATCCCCATGCTATCCTGATAGCATGCTGCCCACTAACAGACTRTCTGTATTGGCTTACGCACACTTGCCCTCTCTGTGTCATACTGCACCAGCATKAAGGTTATGAGAAAATCTGATATTTTTCAGCTCTCCCACCAATGAAATTCACCAGCAACATAAATGGACCTGCTAAAAGTGTGAATACCCATGAGTAGGCAAGACTCAACAGAATTTGGAAGATGTATGATTCCCTGTAAGGCTAAGTATTTTGAGGCGTGTCATTTCACTTYGCTTGACATTTGTCTCTTTCTTTTGGAATTAGGTCACCTGGTGAGAGCAAGCATTTCTTGGCAAGACGCTCCTGACTGGAGTTCCATTACACACAAAGGCCAATCMCTGTGCAGCATTTTTGGAAAATATCATCCAGGACAATCCATCATGGAACAGTCTTTTGGATTGTTTTGGCTGTCATCCTTCAACTACTACTACGAACACAAGAAACACTTCACTTAGTCCCAGCTAGAAATGAATAGACATTTTTAAAATCACCAACTTACTATACAATGTATTCTAAATTACAGACTGAGACATATTCCACACCTCAAACCATTTTTGACAGGGTCATAGTGGAGCAYACATTTTAGTCTGGAAACTCAACTAGAACCTGGATGGCCTTTTCTTGCTTAAATCAATCTCACTTCTGGAGCTTACATTTCACTGAATTCCACTGCCTGAGATTTACATGGCAGGCAGAAAAACTGTCGAATTAATTCAAGGCTGGAGAGCTACAGAAAACTGACATGCCCCTTATCAGATTATCCAGCAACATTAAGACATCATGAGGATTCCAGGCTTCCAGTCAAGTACATGGCAAAACATTTTAATGGACTTACTAAGACTGTGCTTGGGGAAAGAGGGAGATAACCTACAAGTGAACTAYGAGTATACAGGAAAATAAATATGTGCACTATAGAAACATGTAAAGAGCTAGMCAAGTGTTTAGTCTTTTAAAAYACATTTAAATGGAAGGATGATATGWAGGCAAATAAAATTCAAGCTACCMCATTTCCTKATAGGTATTTCCTATATGAAAATCACCAAATGAGCCTGAGGAGAATTTAGGGAGTAGTTTTGAGAACTGAAGCATGAAAGCATTGATTGGAAGCATGAAAACAGTTGCTTTTTCTTGTCCTCCCAATGCAGATCCAGTAACGGGTCTGCGGCAACMGCAGTGGGGCAGAACCTATGGAAAGGGAAGAAYGGGGAAAGCCAGAAGRGGAAAYATGGGGAAAGGTCTGAGGCYCAGGAAGAGWGTGTGCCAAGCARAAACTCTGAGAGYCAAAGCTTTGCCTACACTGAATTGYCCTTCTTACCACAGTGGGCCAGGTTTTACCAAGTAAGTTATTATAAATAGGCTTAATGGAGTCTGATTTTAAAAGTGACTGCTGGAAACAGATTCCCTGACAGAAACCTACATTATGGAGTACTGCTATTATTAAGACCACCCTTAAAGTCCATTATACTACTACATTTTCCACAGTAAACTGGTTTTCTTTCTTTCAAATATTTTTCATTCAAACTGAAACTTTTTATGTAAACCTCAATCCATATTTCTCCTATGCAACATTTAGTCATTACTAAGAATGCAACTTCTGTTCCTGGCAAACAAACAAAGCAATGGCGTTTTATCTGTGACCTCTGCTGTGTGGCAGAACCTGAAATTTTGGCAAAAGAATGGTTTTTACATTAATAATATGCATTTGTCATCACAGTAAAAGTAATTATTTGCGTAGATTGAGCAAGTTAAAAACTGGAGAAAGATCAGGCTTAGCTGACACATGCTAAGCAGAGATTTGTACTGAAATTTAAATTCTTTCATGTTACATTTGTGCCAGGCCTGCTTCACCACAAGGACAGCACCTATATTCCAGACTCCTTCCTCAAGTCCAAGCAGCAGAAGGGCAGGCTTCTCCAAAAAATTCAGCCCTGCTGAAGATTTTGACAGGTATCGATATAATGCCACAAGAATTCCTTAGCTCCGTTAGTTTTTTTGTCTCTGTTGCCTGTGGAATTAGGGAACAGAGAGAAGAGAYGTCTAAGCTAGGAAACCAAACTAGCTCAGGAGTAGCTACGAGCAGTTGAATCAGTCCAGCCCTGAGCCAGTGAATGTTCCTGTAGCCATCTGAAAATCAAACACCTCGTGTGAGATACTGCAGCTGAGATGTTKTACACTGAACCCTACCAGGAGTAAYGTGTTTGGGRGRACCCTGCCTGAGYAGAGAYGATGGACCAGGTGAGTTTCTGWGCCCTCCCAATCTCACCCACCCTGTGACTCTGTGTGAGCCAAGCTGAAGGTCACCTTATCATGCCACTTATCATCAGTGAAGAATGAGGCAAAAGCTGACCCCTTTCCTGCTACGAAACATGCTTAAAAAAGAGAGGTTATCACTTTCTGAAGGTGTCTCTGCTGTTGATGACAGAGCTACCTAGAAGAGTATCCTAGATGAGACTCYTAGCTTGTAGACAGCTGCATTTAGGTGAGATAAAGTCCATTCAAAATGCAAGGCCTATTAGTTCGGGCATAGTGCCTAATTTATTGGCTGTACTCCTTTCATGAGCTACTGCCAGGCTTACTTTTGTGCTAGACTATGTATCTCTTTCCTGAATATCATTATGGAGAGCTAAGATACCCTTAAAGAAACTAAAGAATCACAACATATGCAAATTTGCATTATTGCATAAGGGGGCAAATTCAGCTGTTAAAAAAGCATGAAATGATAGATTATCTCATAAAAAGACCGTGCTGATCTCATCACGTCTTTATAAAGTTTTTAGTTTTGTAAATATGACATGAACAGACTGGGTTTGGCATAAAGAGAATGGAAATAAACTGACATGTGTAAAGCCTCACCAAATGATTAGCAAAACATAAAATAAACTAGCATTCAGTGGCCACTGGACAATGCCAGTGAATTGAATATAGGAAGWCATCCTGAAGAAAAATGTCTACATAGCTGTGTAATTGAGTACTGCATCATTCCTGGGATGGATCTGGAGGTTTTTAGGAAAACAGGAAGTACTGAAGTATCAAATCTGTTTGTGAATCAGGGTGAGTTCACCAGCAACTTGTGAAGGGGAAAAAAAAAAGAGAATTTAAGGCAGTGGCAAATGCAATGACAAGTGCCTAAGGATTCCTGCTTTGCTCACAGGGAAGAGGTCACAAGGACAGCAGGTTCTGGCCCAGACTCACCTTCAAAAGCTTCATTGATGACTCCAGATGATGCCGCTTTGTTTTCAAGACAGTGGATGAAGGAGAGTGGAGATTGTCTGACCTCTTGCAGTTTGTCATGAATATAAGAGAAAGTAGGTCTGTTGTGAGGTTCTTGGGACCAGCACCTTGTCATTAAATCACATCTGGAAGAAAAAATTTAAATGCAAACAATAAAGTTAACAGAATCATTAACCTCAACAGATACCATTAAACATCTGAGAAGCAAGTTTGGCCTGAAAACTTACTGTCTGGTACAAAGCTTATCATCAGCTGCTGAGAGAAGGAAAAACAAATTAAAGACCAGGTGTCAGRAATAATCACTGTGAAACTTTTTAATTTTTCAAAGATGGGTATTTTTTAGTTTGGGAGCAGATATAACATTAAAAAAAACCCAACAAAACAACAAAACCGTATTTGCCATTAACATCTACTCTCACCAAAGAAATCAGGAATACTTTCTAAGTAAGCAGACTAGGAAGAAATAATCAAACAGAAAAAAAAAAAAAAAAAAAAAAAAAAAAAAAAAAAAAAAAAAGTAAAAGGATGTGTGAAACCAGAAATAAACCTGAAGTTTTCAACTTATTTAATTCTCCTTCAAATCAAGCTACCTCAAATTTAGGAGAAGTCCAAGGCAAATCTTCCAGCACAAGGAGAGTTAATTTTAACTTTTACCCTCAGACCAAAACAAATAGGAATAAGTTTTCCCATCAAAGGCAAAGATGGTATGGATTTCCTCTGGATGCAGGGATTTCAGCCCACCCTGCACAACACTGTCACTACCATGTAGGGGAAAACTTYACCTCCTGTTTGTCTAAATGATAGGGTTGGTTTTTATTCCTTGCCCAAGGTGAGTTTATACTACACAAAACCAAATCCTACAAAAGCCAGRGGGAGACAGGCTGAAAACCAAAACACAGCCAACACCTGGACATGCTAAGTGTTGGGAGTGGAAAGARGTCTCAGAGTCTCAAAACCAGAGAGCAGCCAGTGAAAGGCTGGTTCAGGAAGCTGCATCTGGAATGTGGAGCATTTACCTCTAAGCCTTAAGTTCAAACCCTCCCCGACAAACATCCTCCCAGACCTGCTGCTATGTGATACCAGGCGTTAATCTGTTATGTGAAATGAATTGGCTTGCTCAGATCCTCACTTATCCATCTTAAAAAGAAAACTGCTGTCCTTCACCACAACTGGGTATCTAAAAAAACCCTTAGTGACAGCTGAGAGGCATCTCTTTACTTCTTTTTCAATTAAATTTTTCATTAAAACATTAATGTTTTGTGAGAAAGTGAGTAGAAAAATTGTTTCAATACCACTTTTCATCAATCTGTATTCTTGTGGTTTTCAAGTTGGGCAGAGCAATTCTGTTTTTATCAAAAGGATTCCAGGAAACTTTGAAAATCCRTTTTAAGAATCTAAAAAGTAGTAGYGGCTTCCTAACAGTCTGAATCACTTAATCTGCTTATTTTCAGGTGTACTGGTTATTGATGACACTGGGAATATAGAAGGAAAAGGACTGAATAGGACTCAAAATAAGGTTAAATAACTAAAAATGGGGGGTTTTCTTCTGCTGCCAACAAAGTGTCTGTCACACTGAATTTGGGCCTTGGACACTGGAAGCCAAACATTCTGTGTTCTGGTCATGCTTGTTGGTAGGATAKCCAGGCAAAAAACAAGTTCAGGGTCTGTGCTTCACCAGCTTTGCACTTGGGCTCTCATGAGCAGAGCCTTGTGGAAGAAACAGCTAGCTACAGAGGAAGAAAGAAATGGGAAATGATGCATAAGCCACAGATTAATAGAATGTTTTGGGTTGGAAGGGGCCTTCAAGGATCATCTAGYCCAAACTGCCAGCCATGTGCAGAGGCATCTTGCACCACATCAGGCAGCTCAAAACCCACCCAACCTGGCCTCAAGGAGCTTCAGGGRTGCAGCATCCACAATTTCTCTGGACAATCTTTTTCAGTGTTTCACCACCCTAATTKTAAAAGAATTCTTTYTTATATATGATCTAAATTTACCCTCTTTTCATTTATGAAACCAGAATATCACAAATATGGATTATCAATATTTTTGTATTCCTATGACCAATCTMTTTCTAAATAAGTATTTTTCATTGGACAATCTGCTTTACAAAGCTGTTCAGTTTTGCTGTGGAGTAAGGATATTCACTTCAGCCAAAACTGTAATTCAATACTGTAATTTTCTCATTTTAATTATATTCCATATTTTTATTCCCTAAATCAAATTACTTAGTTATTAGCTTAAAATATCATTACTAAAGAGAACTGGTATTTTTCACAAAGTGTTTAATTCAGATAGGGTCTAAGTTTCTAATGATATAAATTTTCATGCTCTCTTAGAATATATCTGCAAATTCTGCATGTACAGCTATTTGTGACATGACATTTAGATTTTGAGGCATGCTGTGACATCCAAAGTTTTAACTCCGATGCCACAAACTTTCACTAGCCCTGAAATGCATGAGCGTGAGACCAGTCAAGAGAATGAAAGCCAGGTCAACATGCCAAGACCCAAATGAATGACAGATTGAATACTTTCCTATATTTTTTGGGAGCCAAATATGGGTTAGAATGTAGTCCATCACTTCGACATTAGAAAGAGATTCAGAGGATTACCCTTCTTCATGGGGAAAGTCTTTCAGGAAAAAAAWGAAAAATAACATCAAAACAGTAYATCACAMGGTTCCAAACACAAYTTCAGCTAAAGRTTAATATGTTAGGTTTAAGAACTAACCTTTACACTAGATGTACACCTACACACCTACACTTCACATCTGTGTTTTATCTGAGGGTAACAACCATATGCCCAACAGAGCTGCTTATGTGGGSCTAGTTAGAATTTGAGAGCCTGGAAAAGCAACAAACTAATATTCAGTATCTGATATTGGAGGCCCAAAGTGAACATTCCTGAAATGTTCTATAGTGCACAGAAGTTGCAGGCATTACCAGTTTGTTCTCACATGAAATGAAAAATACGATTGATGTGTGATTTTCTGAGAAAAGGGGAAAATTTGTTATGATGAAGAGCCTGTATTTTCATCTGCAGCATTCTGTGCAAGACCTTTTTCTCTCCCACTCTCTTAATCCCTCCAGGGGATCATCCCCAGAAAAAAAGAGCAAAAAGCTTTTAGTTACAGAATGAAAATTTCTTCATCAAAGTCAGTTGTGTAAGTTTATAATGGGATTGAACATTCAGCGAGACTGCAACTTCAAGTCAGCAAATGCCCTGGTGCTTGCACAAATTCCCTGGACTGTAATCCACAGCCTTTGAGGATCTAGGATAAATTAGCTCATTCCAGTCCAAACCTTGGTGTTTTCTTGTGTGCAAGCCTCATATCCAGGTGGCTGTGCCAGACGTGGATCTCTGACTGCAAATGTAGTTAAGACCAATTCATATTTCAATAAATGTGTCTTATTTATAGATGCTCAAGCTAATTTTTTTAATTTGTTACCAAGCTTTACCTAGCCACACTTCTCTGGGGAAAAGCAGTTCCTGGAGCAACAACTTGTGGAGGCAAGGGGAAGAATTCCACCCCCTGAAAAAAAAAAAAAAAAAAAAAAAAAAAAGAAAAAAAAAACCAAACCCCAAACAATCCCATTTTCTTTGTGCCTTTACACCCCAAGGTTTCTGTGGCAGCCCTACTTGCACTTGCAGTGTAAGCCTACCACAGATTCCTAAACACTTCTCAGCTGAAGTACTTTGGCCTTTGAACTCTCTTCCTATCAGGGATGGTTTGTTTTGTCAAATGACARTGAGCAAGCCAAAGTGCCAAAGAGACAATTACTGACTGCTGATGTCCTGATGCAGGTTCAAAACCACTAGGAGGGAAGCAGGAATGTCAGGAATCCCAGCATGCCATTAATGACCTAGCAAAGCAGCAAAAAGCTGTTTATGTTACTGACAGAAGCTGCATGCAGGTGCTGAGTGTTCACCAAATGAGATAAAAGATGGTACAAGAGTCTAAGCTCATCAGYTCCTTGGCTTTCAAAATTTACTACTAGGCACTGATCCTACAAGTTACAACAGGCAGACCAGAATTTAAGCCCTATCTGCTATGCTAAAATCAAGATCTGGGACCTTAAAAATTATTTCAAGTGAAGTTTTCTTGATCTTTCTGAAGATCTGGTCATTTGTTTTGAGGTAATTTACGAACCTTTGCATAAATTTGAATGTCAGACTAATACATGGATATAGCTTCCTCCTGTCTTTTTTCTATTCACAGGACAGCTGTCAGAATTTTTTTTAGGAAACCTTTCTCAGCATAAAATATTAAAATTAAAATGTCTCTAAAATTTTCTCTAAAAAAACAAAGGTCTTCCTCTGTTATTAAAACAAATCTATTCTCTTCAGTTCTTCAGTTCCTCCAAGTGCTAAAGCTTGGTTTTGTTTCGTTTTCTTTGTGTTTTTTATTGCTATATGGTATTTCAGCTCTATCTACATAATGATGAATATTGACCTTCTCTTGCACTCAGAGCATGGTAATTGGTGTAAGACCTATCATTGAGATATCGGCTTGCTAATCACAGAATTGTTATCAAGTCTTTTACTCAGGAAAAAGAATTGTTACAAGAATTGTTCCGTTTCAGTAGCCTTTCCTATTTGCAGCTGTCATATGCATTGCTGTGATTGCTTATGCAGGGTGGGGGATAAATAAATTGAGACATGAAATTAGACAATACTGAGTGATTGTTGAGCTCAGGTTCCTCYTTCTCCTTTATACACCTCTGGTCAGTATGGGTTTGATCCACTTGTATTTATTTTATTCTGTTAATTGCAAGAGTTTTGCAATTAAACCTGAGGTTTTGTGCTCAAGAGACAAACAGAAATTGAAGGATTTACTTATCCAGTCCAGCTAAGGACTAATCAGAAGTGCAGACTTCCSTTTTCCTGTACTGTTTCAGCTTTTCTTATAGGGTGTTTTTGAKTTCCCTTCTACAAAGGGAACATATGTTCTGATATTAGCCTAATTCCTGCAGAGAGCATTGAGAAAGAATTTTATCCACTGTCACAGACACCTGGTGTACAGAAACCAGAAAAATTTTTCTTAAAGCCATCTTAACCTCTAACCAATMCTTTCAGGTAGTCTCAGCCTGTTTTCACATTACTACCAGAATCACACCTTAGGTTCTCATTCACAGGCTGCACTACTGGGTGAATAAGTCGCAGCTTGGKCAGTTTTATTGGAAACAAAAGTGGAGGATGTTGGGCTCTGCATGGGCATGACTAACCTTCAAAATGATAACCACCTGGCAAAAAAAAACCTCTTGCTTCTTATAAATATTATCAACAATATTTAAGCAAAATTAACTTACAGGTCATTGGGACAATTGTTTGGAGATTCCAGCCTTCCTCCTGATCGTACATGGTGTAAAACTTCTGTATTGGAGAAACCTGGATATGGCTGTTGACCCAAAGTTAATGTTTCCCACACTAGTACTCCAAAAGCCCTGAAAAACACCATCAAAAAAAAGAGAAAAAATTAATAACCATAGTCATCATGCAATCTCCCTATCAACCTAAGAATAAGACTCAGAAAAATTAGGAGTAAGAAGACTTAATTATTTTTGTCCCTAAGCCAGCCTCCGGAAGAGCTGATATAAATGTGTAGAACTGAAACACTGTCCCAGTGAGATGGGACATCTCCTCACTGAGATGCAGCTCAGAAGACACTGAGTGCCCACATCTTCCCTGGGCAACACCCACGTTGAGCATGTCCTCATTAAACAAGTGGTTAGAAGTCTCTAGAGGTGTGGTTTAAAATGGAGAGAGACAAGTTCTTCTAAGCACCACTTGTGGAGCAATCATCACCTCATTTGGTTTGGCAGACAGTACTGAACAACTTTCTCAGATAAGTGCACGAGTAGCAGTCAAATAAATGGGGCATGAGCTGGGGACTAGGACAAGACCCATGGGCTGAGAACCTGTGGGCACKGAAATCTAGACTTTGAAATTCAGGTTTCATGGATCTGGTTTAGTCTGGGCTTTTTTTTTCCATGTCTCCTGGCAGCGGATCTCTGTTTCTTCACCATAAATTCAAAGCCACTCAAATACACAGTTGTAGCAAACCTTCACAGCAAAGTACAGTGMCCTTCCCCTGATGATGCTGGAAATTCTGGTCTTCAAAAGAAAGAAGACACTAGAAGAAGGTGAAACTGTAAGAGCAAAGTATTTGGCTGTAGGAACGAAATGTCAATAAACGTAATGGAAAAAAAGATGAAACAGCATGCAGACAGTCAATTCACTGCCCAAACAACAAAAAAAAAAAAACCAAAAAAACCCACATTGCAACTGTGGGTCTGGTACAATTGCAAAATTGTTTGAGTGACATCAGTTCCTTCCAGCCAGAATCCAAAGCTAGTGCTCAAAGCATAAAGAAATACATCCATGAATTATACCGTCGTGGTGTCAAATTTTTCATTAGATCCTTAAAATTTTGCTTAGGAGGAAATCAGTTCTAGCCTAAAAATTATTAGAGATGACAATATGCAACCTTGTAATTCCTCCTATAAACCACTATTTTCTTGCTGTGGRATTTAGTATGGTCATCCCCACAGCTGTGGGACTGCTGTAACTCACCAGACATCAGAGCGGCTTGTAAAGACACCATCAATAAGGCTTTCAGGAGCCATCCATCTGACAGGGAGCAAGCCTTCTCCACTTTTCCTGTAATAATCATTTTTATAGACATCTCTGGCAAGTCCAAAATCACCAATCTTTACTATTCGGGATGAGCTGTCATATTCCTTGTCAGATACAAGGCAGTTGCGAGCAGCCAAGTCCCTGATTTTTAAGGCAAAGGAAAGAGGATGGGAGTTAGCATTGCAGAATAACTCAGGGTTGTTAAGTCATCTGGTTCAACCCTCTCTGCTCTACAGAGCAGTTTGCTGTAATTTCTTTTGCTGTAAGTTTTCTTAGAAGCCTTTTGTTTCTCATCTTTTCCCTGTACCTCTCTGAGAAAAGCCTGGCTGTGTCCTTTAAAGCTACCCATTAAGCAGATGAAGACAGCACTTGGGTCTCTCCAATTGCCCTACTCTTTGTTGCACGGGATATGATTCTTGCCTTGGGTGCAATAAGTCTAGATCTTAGAGTTTAGATCTCAGAGCAGCCCATCATTTTGTGAGAGAACTGTAAGTGATATTTGGCAGAAAAACAAAGCATTAGATTTTATTCCAGTGCTCTCCCCTTTCCTGTTTCATTGTGACATTATTCCAGGCATTTTTTCCCCAGTAAGATAATTAGTCCCWATACTGTAGGTAAACCTACAGTAGGGAAGACTAAGGAAATAAGTTCTGTACCTGTGTATAAAATGCATTTTCTCTAAATAGACACAGCCTTTGCAAACATCCAAACATATATCCAAGAGGTCAGTCACCGTCAGTAAAGGGCTCTGGAGCTACAAGGAACAAAGACAGAAGTTAGCCAGGTCTTTCAGCTTTACCAATTGGGAATGGCAACCTCCCTCTGCAAGATGGTATGGTTTCCCAAAACAGTCAAAGCACAGTGCAAAATCTCTGTATGTCAATAGAGTGAATGCTAATTTGAAGCAGGGCAAATTGCCAAATCACTGCACTGTAAGGAAGGTGAACACATCCTGTTTGACTTGCAGCTAAGAACACCCTAGGACTTTTAGAATCGTGGAAGAAATGGGATCCTGAAATTTCCTCCCACTATCAGATCAGGTTTGGTTGTTGCTGTATTAATCAGTGCAATATATTATTCAAGTAGAACACAGATATATGCATTTCATTAGAATTCAATGCTGACTGTGGCTGCATGATCTGATCATGTAAATCAACTATATAATTGCTATAATGCTGTCAAATTTCATTACTGAGTCCTTTTGACCTTCAGTCTTAATCAGACCTTAATCCACATATTAACTATAGAAAAATTTACTTCAAGTTGCTTGTTTTTTATTCTTTTCTCCTCTTTCCTTCTWAAGAATTGGAAGATACAGGCACAGGGACAGTATATTCTGTCCCTGTATATAATATGGACAATGCCCCTCACATTAAGGATACTTCGTTGTTATTCAAAGACCAAAAAAATAACCCTCTATGATGCCTAACATGACCACCATTATTTATTATCACTTTCAAAAGGACCATTAATTATTTTCACAGTGAGAAATCCAGCAGACATCTCACAATCGAAACCACAGTTTTGGCCAGTGAACTAATGACATTCAGTCTTCTTCACAGCATCACCAATTGCAAGATCAGCACTGAACACTGAGGTCCCAGGGAGTCAAGGAAAAGCCAAGTCAGACCTTGCAAGTACAGAAACAGCTGAACATCAACATGGACTTCTACAAAGGGGAAATCTGAGAAATTTAGGGCAGTTACAGATTTAAAAAAGGAGTCTCATTGTCTTTACCTTTTTCTTTCTGGCTCCTCGTAAATAGCTAAGTAGATCCCCTCCTTCCATCAGCTCCAGTATAAGATACTGAGGTTCATTTAAGAGACACACACCAAGTAACTTCAGAATGTGGGGATGATTAAATTTACTGAAGAGAAGGAAACAACTGTAAGATTACATATGAGAAACCCAGCTGGTTGATAGCCAGTCGAGTGTTTATGGTTGCAAGCAATGAATGAGCAGTTTGGCCTTTACARTCCTGCCTCTATGAACAATAAGGTTCATAGCTCACAGTGCCTGGATTTGCTCAGTCATGGGGACAGTTCAAGGACATCCTTCCAAAACACAGGTTGACACTGTCAGTGTTGACAGGCACTCTAATATTTAAAAAAAAATGCTCACATATTAAAAAGTGCACTTCATCATATYTCCAGGAAGCAAAGARAAGCAGCCAAATGGCAATTTCTTCTAGGAATAACTTGATTCGTCAACTGTACATTAAAGGTATGCATAATATTTTAATAGAGTATTTTTACAGCTATATTCACAGTAGAACTGCTGGTTCAGAGAAATCCACGAAGGTAAAAAGCACAAAGTGCAATATATGATTTTCACAGTTCAGAGGGGAACATCTTTTCACWGTATATTTTCAAGAGAAACAAAATACACATGAGGGTTACATCTAGGTATATTAGCAATTATCTGTAKGTATCTAAGACAGGGATTACCACAGAGCAATCAGTACTCTCAGTATAGTACGTATTCTCCAAAAATTAAGAATATTTATTRTCTCTATCAGTATCTGCGTTTTCTCAATCAGTTTGCTTGTATTACAAAATGKTTTTTCCCTTCTCACTGCTCTGTGAAAGCACTTGCACAAGCAGTCAGAGAAACTTGACTCTGTTGGGAGAGCTGATGGTGTCCAAAATGCTGTCAAATGCAGCAGTGTAAACAAACAAATAAAAGAGAGGGACATTTTCCTTCTAATCTCTTTCAATTCACCTAATCTCAGGTGTGGCAAAGACTCTACCAAAAAGTGTGATTTAGATTTTGACAGTTCCCCCCGGCCCCTAGCTCAGACCTCTCAATCAGACAAACTTTGACACTTTCAGGAACAAAAAGGGGAAGGAACACCTGGCACTTTCCTTGCACCCAATGCAGACCTTTCTCCACTGAACTGTCATTCCTTACTTCCCAAGGGATGGGACAGACACAAGAATTTCCTACATGTATTTGCACACAAATGACTCACCAATAACCAATATCAAATGACTTTTTGAAATAGAGGCATCTCAATTTTCTCTTTGCTGCAGAGTGATAAGAAGGAACAAACAGTTCCAGCTTAACTGAGCCAGCTTGCACAGCATTACAAATTTTAATGAGCATCCAAAAAGGCCAGCAAAATAAAAGTTGTGCTTATATATCTTACAACTTGCATCTTATATATCTTATCTGTTTGTAAGCACACAAATGCTCAATTATTTTTCCTTTCTACCCTGGGTTTCATGCATGAGATCTCAGAGATCTGAAGCAAAATCATTAAACCCTCCATGAGGGAATTAAATAATTATTTTTATTCATATTAAAAATTGAAATATTCAAAGAATGTGAAATATACATTATCATTGTTGTTGTTATTGTTGTTGCTGCTGCTGTTGTTTAATGAGTGTAGGGATTATGCAATACTTCAACATTTTATTTCTGATTCATTGCATTGGTACATACAATGCATTCTGATTCATACATATGGGCCCATGTCAAAGTTTATATTTAAATGCAAAAAAAAAATCAAATTCTTCCAGGATTTCTGGATTTGGATTATTATCTGCAACAAGAAAGCAGAATTGGRGGAGTTTCAGAGACTTTAACTATGGGGTCATATAATTTCCATACTACACAGGAAAAAAAGACCTTAACTGGGTTTATAATTGCTAGGTAGACTGAAGGTAGATTGTAAGAAATTTACATACAAATCTTAATCAGTAATCTGCACTTTAATGACATGGTTGAATTTTGGTTTTAACAAGCCTTCACTTCATTCAATTGCAGAATATCAAAAAGGGCAAAAAATTCAAGACATTTTTTAAAAATGTGTAACCACAAAAAAAATTGAATGCTGTGAAAAGCAATTTCAAATTTAAGAACACCATGTTTTCTGTTCAGGAATAAATCCCTCATTTGAAAAAAAAAAATACTTCTACTTCGGCACTCATGAAGTAAAAGTCAGAGACGTGCAAAAGTGCATCTGAACATTAAAATATGCTCAGTCTTTTGCTACCAGTTGAAAACTTCAGTTGAAYTCCTGTTGGTTTCTGGGGACACTCTAGAAGATCAGATTTCCAGGTGAAACACAAACCATATTATGTTAAATTCTTGCAGTGGTGACATGCATAGTTTAACTCTACCTTAATAGARGAGGTATGTGGCAGCCCCTAGTGGCACATTTTAAAAAATATTTCCCACAGTAAATGACAACTTTAAGGCATACGTTTGTTCTGATTTGTTTCTTTCAGTAAAATGGGATCAGCTAAATGTTGTCCATTGTACCTTTAACAACTCATGTGGTTTTAGGGGAGAAAAGACACTGAGATACATGAGTACCACCCCAAAAAATCCATCATATGAGCATACTGAACTTGAGGTTTATTTTGTAAATTTTGTTTATCAGATTTATAGCTTTAGTTCCATAAGATTCATCAGTAGTGATTTACTTGTTTGGCAGAAGCAGGAAAACACCCCAAATATGGCACAACAATCTATTTCAAGTGCTACTTTCATTCCTCTGGAAGGCCACCACCCTGGCATGGCTTTGAAGGGTGCTGTGTTTGCAAGTGACAAAGCTGTCCCTACCTCATCAAGTGAGCCTCCTTCAAGAATTCACTCTTCTCGTGGTCTGTTGCACCCTTCTTCAAAGTCTGCTCAACAGAAAACACAAGTGTAGTAATACTTTTGTCATCATGTGGCACTCAAATTAAAAAATCAGACACAGATGTGGCCTTAAATACACATTATTTTCCAGAAATCATTACAAGGAGACAGGCTCAGCTTTGAGAGTCTTGCAAGAAACATTGCAAGGCAATACCCAGATCAGCCAACYCCCATTTCTCTTGTAAAATCTCTGAGACAGATCCCTCTGCTCATCCCATTCTGCTGCCAAAGAAATACAYGGCTGTGATTACCTTGACTGCTACTTTGGATTCTCCACTTCCATCTGCCAGGATATCAACTGCAGTCCCTTCATACACCTCTCCAAATGCTCCACTTCCTAACAATTTGTGCAARTTGAGCTTGTCCCGAGGGAAAGCTGGCAGTGATTCAATCTCTGCTTGAGAAGGAAGAGTGCTACAAAACAGCAATACTAGTCACTTGTTCATACCTGGGAATGTCTGAAATTTTATTACAATTCTTCCTCAAATGAAGCTGGTACTATTTGTCTCGTCAGCTATATTGAAGGGGAGGTGAAGTGAGGCCTGGAAATTTTGGAAGTTATTGGAAAACACCAGGTCTTCTTCCTTCCCTGTGCACTCGTGTTTCGTCCCCGTCACAAGAAGGATGGGCTGGGGGTGTTCCAGGCTGGGCTGTGTGCCAGGGGGTAACATGACAGGGCATCCTTTGGGGTAGACCTGCCCTGAAACCCTCAACTCCACCTGGAGTGTCAGGAATGAGTGCCCTCATGAAAACTGGTCCAGGGAAGCCCTGTCAGATGCTTTTGTTCTGAAAATAGATTTGGTCTGCAGACATACCGTACAGCATAACAGGCATTGGCTAGTCCCACTGTGTCAGCCATCCCCCTGAGCTGGGCTAGTTCTTTATCTTCCTGGATAAACACTATCTGTCCAGGCAAGGCTTGTTTTCTGGATTTCAGTCTTTGCTTCCATGCTGGAATAGAAAAGGTGACATTAAGTGCTTCACTCTGAGAGCATTCCAGTGTGTGAGCAGGCTGAAAGGCTACAGATTTTATATTATTCTGATCAGCATCACCTCCAAACAGCTCATGTAAGCAAGTTATTTCCATCTGACTTTTTTTTTTTTTTTTTCCTCACAAAATGCAGACAACTCTTCACTGAGCTGAGAACTCAGGTATCCATTTCTGTGTGCAAAAAGACCCCAGAGAAAGSATGAGGAGTGAGAGGACAGGACTATCACAAGTGGACATTTATAGGGTAATCATTGCATCCTTTCTTCAGGGACAAAGCTTAAGAGAAAGTACTAAACKTAAGAATTGCAAGATACAAGTTTTATGAGATGCACACAAACATTAGAGCTCCTTAAGCACTCCTGTTCTCTTCCTGCAGATAACCAACAGCAAGAAATGCCTGAGGATGGAGTGAATTTCTATCCTGTCCTTGAAACCAAAAATATAATCAGCCATCTCTAGGATCTCAAAGAATGAGAATATGCAAATTCCTGCCAGCTTCCACCCTAGGGGCCACTCAGCATTTCCCCAAATCTGGAAGCCAAACATTTCCCACCACCTGAACTSCCTTTTACTGAGGCCTGGCAAACCAAGGGTAAACAAAAAACATAGTCACATACCAAAACCGAACAGAATGACCACAGCCAAACTCAGCACAACAACTCCAATCACAGAASCAATGGCAATGATGGTGCCCGTGGAGATCATATTATCTGTTAAAGAGAAGGGGGAAATTGCTCAGTGACTGAGCATGCATGCAATATCAGTCCCACGGAGTGGAACACACCTCAGCTCTCTTGTAGGCTGTTTCTGGGTGTGCATTTGGTCAGACTAATCCTTCTCCCCAGACCTGAGACATTCCTGCAGTGGTGACCTTCTCTATGTGCAGAAAGAGAAAATGTTTGACTGCTCAAGCTGGGATTTCCAAAAGCACGCACAAAGTGTAAGTCTAACATTCTGGCTGAAGGCAAGAAGTAATTCTCACACCTTTATCCAGTGCATGAGTTTCTCTTTTTCCAAGAATCACATCATAAAGCAGAGTGGTAGAGTCACAAACTGGTATAAATGTGCAGAAGCACTCYTCAGGCCTGTGCAAGAGAGCCTGGATGAGCACTAGCAGCAGGGGTCACCATARAAACATCAACATTTATTACCCATTAGACACATTACCTTTGCAGGAATATCGTTATTATAATAGTCAGTCTCTGTGCATAAAYCGGTACGATTATTTAGAATAACCAAAAAAAAAGATTAACAGAATACAGAATTACAAGACATACCTTTACTCAAAATTATATCCGTGCTGATGTCACTGTATTCACCAAGTCCCAGCACATTTGCAGCTGCTGCTCTGAACTGGAAAGTTCCTTCTAAGTTCTTGTTCTTCCATGTGCAAATACTGCCACAGGAGCCATTGTAAACCACCTYCCACGTGGACTTCATGTCGGTGGTGTTGCCAAACTGTTTCCTGCATCATGCAAAGCATAATGTCAAAGGTATGTCATTAATGCCATGGGGGCAGTTTACCCCCATTCTTTGCTTCATTTCCGTGGTTTTCACATTTCTCTGCCTGCATGAAACCTTGGTCTGGTTATGGGATTTTGGCTAAAGAGAAGAAAATTGTGTCATATCATTTCAGCAATGCTAGGAATTTTTATCTTGGCATTGGAAATGAAATACTAGAACATTTTAGACACAAAAACCTGTTCAGTACATGCCTCATTCACCTGTTTCAGCATATGCCTCACAGCCAAGATTTCAAAACTTTCTATTTTTTTCCCAAAAATACCACATTTATTTTTTCTACTGTGCTAGAGGTTTTTTGCTCTCCCATACCACAGTAATTCAGTGTCTCTTGTGCATTAGGTTTCACAGGCTAAACAGGAAGCAAGTCACTGTCAGTGAAGACACCATTCTTTAGCCACTTTCCTGCAGTATCTGCTGACTGCTGGATGTGTTTCTTCCTTTCCCCRTTGGTCTGAGATTGATTGCTCACAATAAATTCAGAGCTGATTATTCACCAACCAAAAGAAGACCACATACTTAAACGTGAAAGGCCGTATCTGAAATATCATTTCATGTCACACAACACCGTAATATATCATGTGAAAAGACCTTCATGAGTATGTCACTCATTCTTCCAACACACTTTAATGAAGAATACAGGTCAAACWCTTCTAAACCAGAAAAATGGGAAATCTATATGTTCATGTCYTTTGTGTGTAYATGTTGCCACTAGAGCTGTATGAARARCAGAGGCTGCWCAAAAGGAATAGGCAAATATTTTCAGAATGTTGTGCAACTGGCCTAAYATTTTTCTACCTTATGTGAAATTCACTCAAAAACATCAGCATGTGTACATTCARACTGCAAGAGAAGAGCTTATTTCATTGAAATACCACCTCAATGATGCCTTATGATTCCAGAGATGAATAAGAWGCTGGCATCTGGAGCACACAGCAGCTAATGCACAGCCTGGCACCAGCCAAGGAACTGACATTTCCTTGCCCATCTGCACCAAGTCAGGTACAGACTGTCTCTTGGCAYACCAAAATTATTATTTTCTCAGAGCATGCAGTGCTCTGGATGCTCACAGTGCTCCTGGATGCTCACWGAACTGTAGGAAGCTTACAGCACCAGGAAAATATGTCCGGGTGAAAACTTATACAGATAAAGTATGCCCAGCTCCAGAGCACTGTCAGTCATTAGCTTTCATAAGACAGAGAAAGAAATGTCTGAGTTTAGAAAACTGCTTCCCTCCATCAGTAATGATGTCACACAATCACTGGAAAATCTCAGAAGATGGACTCTCCTCATTTTAAAATAATGCACTAATTAAGCTTTGCACTGACTGCTTTAAAGGAACCTCAGGAGTCATGGTCAAAAAATTAGAAGTTCAAAGTCACTGCCCACAGCAATAAGCTCTAACTTGTCTGGTCAGCGCTTCCAATGCCAGTGCAGGAGTAAGAGTGATCTGGCACTCTAGACATGTATATCCTAGGCAATTGATATTTGATGATAGAGCACTTTAAAAATTATTCAGTCATCCTACATAGAGGGGAATACTTTATTTCTGGCAATATTACAGCACCTMTTTTGAGTCCTCTGAACACTAATATATTTATATATATGTTTTAGCCAAAAATATATACTACATGTATGTTGAGATTTGTGATTTGAAATTATCTCTAAATCTTCTTGTTCGCTGACATAGATCCAAATATGTAACTGTGTTTCAAGGTTGGTGTAAAAATGTTGCTAGCACATATTTTCTTCCAAGTTTTCCAGGARTTTCTGGAAATTTTGGGTATTTGGTTTATCTAAGAAAGAGATCCCAATGGGAAGGGCCTTTTGCATCGTATGTATTTCGTTCTTCCCATCAGAACCAACCTGAAAACYCCTGCACACCCAGACTTGTTCTGGGCTGTTACCTATTGCTCATGCATTGCTTACCTGCTTTCTAAGATGTAGTAGATCAGTTTGCTTCCATTGTCATCYGCCTTTTCCCACTGTAGAGAGTTTTTAGAGTGTTCTGCTCTTTTAGGAACTCCTGGCTGACTGGGAACACCAGCTTAAGACACACAGGGGAAGAAACATAACACTTAAAATGTGTTTGTAGCAAGACAAAGGGCTGACAGGCACAGAGAAAAATCTGATGTGCACATGGGTAATTAGACATGCAAAAGGAAGGAGGATCTACATTATTAATCTTTGTAGAGAATGAATCCTTGGCCTTCTCTTTGTGATGGATCAATTCCAAAACTTTTATTCACATCCAGCCRTTCACCAGCAATGAGCTCACTTGTATATAGGCATTACATTTCAGTTCCCCTCATTCTTTCCTCTGCTCCACTTGGAAAGGAACCTCATTTCTTTTCCCCTATTATTTTTGAAGGTATGGTATTGTGTTATTCAATTTTCAAACACACAGAACCATTGGGTCTTAGTAATTGCCTGATAAATTTTAGAAAATATTATGTTTTATATTCACATCCTGAAAATAGCCTTAAAATCTTGTTATCCTGCATTTAGTGCCTACCTGCAGTTTTAAAGCTTGTTGAAGAGGAAGTGCTTTTCACTCCTGTAACATAAACTACTGTTACTCTTACAAAATAGTTGGTCCAAGGAAGAGTTCCTGTGAGGTTGCACGTGTAAACACGATTTCCTGTGCACAAAGTGTTTGCAGGAGAAAACCAGTCACTTTTTGTTGGCCACTAGAAAAATAAAATATCATTATGGTCAACTTTCTTGCTCTGCTGAAAGTGTGTCACAGTTCTATTCCTGGGTAGATAAACTACTTTGCCACCCCTTAATATCATAGTGGAAATATGACGCAGGTGCTCTTTCAACCATGGGACTGTGCCCTCCCAGAGACCAAGGACAAACCCAAATTTTCTTYTTTGTTTTCAGGAGACCTACAAGTCTTGGCAGTAACAAAGAACAAACAGATTAAGTGCCTGCTTTGCACAGCCAAAAGGAGCCTTCCCCTTGTATTTCTGGATCATCATGACATGCCCACGAGTTCAGCTTGCCATGATGCAATTGAAAGGAGGTGGTTTAGTGGAACTGTGATGTGACATTTATTTTAGGGCAGRGAAGTGTTTGGTGTAGGCCTCATGAATCTGATTCTCCATAGTAAAGAAAGAGCATGACTTTTTTTTCTGTGTCCAGTGGTTGAGGTTTTGAAGTCTGAAGTTTCCATGCATGCTGCTCTCACTACAGCATTTACTTCTTCCTCCTTGGACCTGGTCTTCTCTCTGCCATTTTCTCCCAACCTCTATCACARGAAAATAAAAATCTGATACTAGATTGTAGCTAATAATTATTGCTGAAAACCCTTTCCTTCTTTCCCTTGTGCAGGGCAGACATGGGATTTGCAACTGCGAGCCCAGTTGGAGCAGGGCAGTGAGGAAACAGGGATAGGACTGCTGAAACAGGAGACTCAGGAGGAATTCTAGTGAGGTCATCCAGGATGTCCTTTGGCACTATGGGGCACTAAATGCTACAGCTGCACTCCTCCTTGTTCCTGGCAAATGCTGACTCCATCCTGCCCCTGCTGAGCAGCTAAGACTGACATCACCATGCCCAAATTATCCACTGAGACTCCTCATGTACATCCTGCCACCCACCCTGTCCTGCTTAACGGGACAGGGCAGGTTAAATTTTCTCTGATCTGGAAAAAAACCCACCCCAAATTTAGAGGTATTTTTACCTTACRCAGCTCAAACCAGAAGCTGGTTTCATTGATGTGCAGAGGAGCTCTCCATTCTAGCTGCAAACTGGTATTTCTGGGGACTAAGTTGATAGGTGCAGGTGGAGAATCAAAAGTTTTTGCAATGACAGGGACACTTTCAGAAAACCAGTTCTCATCAGGATGGAAAGCAAGAACCTAGTAAGGAAAATGGATGAACTGTGCAATATCAGACCAGTTGGAAAAGCAGCTTTGCCTTAGCAACACCAAGGGTTTGGAAGACTGACTTTTCAAACAAATCAGTATTCAGGCAACACAGACATAGGTGTAGAAAGATTTTGAGCCTCATAACTGCAGGATTATACACCTTCAGGCTGGAAATTCACRGCCAGGAGTACCTTCATCAGACACTCTTCTTAGTTTCTTATCTCAGCTTTCTACCAAGGCTCTACTCCCTCTGGATTTTCTTAAATGCCACATGCTCTTACACAGACATGCAGATGTACCCAAATTAGGCGTGTTTTAGAACCACAGAACCACAAAGTCAAGAAGTGCCTTAGCACAATGCCTTTCACTAAGCCACAGCCAAACATGACCTATGTTTGGGTATGCATATTTGCATATATTCAAACAGGTATTTAAGTACGTGAGTATATATATATATATATATATATATATATTCCCCATTATACAATCCAAATCATCAACAAAAGCCCAAAATCAAATTAAATCCCCTCCTGCTGTCAGCTGAATACTCTCCCAACTCTGTGTAAATCACTCTGTTTGTGATACCCTCACAAATGCACACTCAGTGCACATTCTGCAGACAACATGTTTACTTGGTTACTTCTGAAAATGTCACTCTGGTCATGGACCTGCTGTCCAGATGCATCATTTTCTATTTTTTTTTAAGCCTTCATCTGTAAAGGGAGAAGCAGTACATATTGTTCTTATGAATCCACATTGGACACTTTTATTTGTCTGCCTTACAGAAGAACAGTCTAAAGATTTGCAGGTTAGTGAACAAACCAGTAAAACTACTTGCAATTATACCTTGAATGAATTATTTGTTCCAGATTGGAGCCCACTGACAGACCAGGCAAGCATCCCATTTGAAAATTCACTTTTTKGCAGAGGTGTCACTGGGACAGGAGGCAATAAATTCACAGAGATTTGATAGCGGATGGATTCAAGAGGCCCATTTGGCTTCAGAGGTTCACTCCAAGATAYATTGATGGTGGTGTCAGACAAAACTAATGTTTTAATGGTGCCAACTGCCTCTGGTACTGAAAGAGAGAAAGAAACAGAAAGAAAAATTTATCTCCCTTTTAGAGAAGTCAAGAAAAGTCACCAAGGAAAGAAAAGAAGGTTTTAAGTGTATGAATATGATCCRTTTACAGGACTGAAACTCTACACATGTAAAACTCATATTCTTCTATAGTCAGTCAGCTGCAGACAAGTTCAAAACATTTTGAGGGACTTTTCAGTATCTTCTTGGCTGTCCTACCATTCAAGCAGAAAAAAAGAACCAAAAAATCACAACAAAACAGAAAAACAGCTGCTGTCCTATGCCTCTACATTTACAGTCATATCACTGAATTCCTGCTTTTATGGTGCTTACTTGGATATGCACACAAAAAATAAACAAACCTGTGCACTATTCCAATTGGAAAGTCTTTTTCTTGAACAGTAACTTATGAAGCAAAAAAATCCAAAAAGAAATATTATTTTCCATTATTTACAAATTTGCTCAGAAATACAGAGTGTGGCTGAGCTATGTAAGGAAGAAACTCAGTTGCTGGTCAGATATCCATACCAGATGGTTAATCACTAATTGTTCTAGAAAGATCAACCCTTCATTTGAAGATTTAAGATTATGGGCTTTGTAATGGGATATGGCATGGCCCTACTCTGCATAAAAAAATGCTTTATTCYTATTGAGCAGTCCAGATAGGTAAAAAGTTAACAAGTCATTGCACTATTTATGTTCCCAACATATAAGTCTGATGTGTCCATATGCTCTGATTCATATCCTAGTAGCAAGACTATGGATTATTTAATGAAATATGCAGAAATTAGACTAGGAAAGAAGACAATTTCTCATTTGTCTAGCTAAAACATGAGTGTAGTAAGAGTGACACTCTGTGGCAAGAGCAATGCATTAATTTTTCTAAGTTGTCTTCCTCTATTTTTCATTCCCTCTATCTTGCTATTTGATGGAAAGCACAAACTATTCCAAGCTTCTTTCACTTCATTACAGAATTGAGAGAAAGGCAGAGGGAATTCACACAGCTTCCGAGGTGTTAAATAGTGTACACACTTCAAGAGGCTCTAGCAGCATCTGATTACAATTTAAACTAGCAGTTACATTCATGAAATTGAGAACATAAGTGTCAGGACACAATATACCTTCTATTTACAGCTGGCTGGAAGTTTTTCAACAAATTGTGTAAAGCTCTGGATGTTGATACAAATAGTTATTCAAAATACTCAGGGTTTGTAGGCTGGGATGGGGTGAGGGGGGTTTTTGTTGGGTTGGTTTGCTTTTTGTCTAAGACTTGATTTTCATCCAGATTTTTCATCTTGTCCCAACTAGAGAAGACTGTTCTGAGTTTCGTGTTTCGTTTTAACATGAGACTGAAAAATTCCATTTGAGTGGAGCAATCCAGTCTCCCATTTCATATGCCACCTTCCTGTTTCATCACTGAAAGGGTGTGCATTGCTGCAGGATGGCACAGTTTACCATACAAAGAAGTAATTGTGTCAATTCTTGCCACATCCCAATAGTATTTAACCTTATCTAATCAACATGTCACTGAGATTTCATATTGCAGATACAGAATCCCATTCAAAGAATTGAAATCTATTGAGTGAAGGTTAGAGTTGCTGGGTGCATTGGGGTTTTCTTTTGTTTGTTTTTCCCCCTAGAATCCATAGGAAGATGGAATCATCAYAGTTGGAAGAGGCCTTTAGGATCATTAAGTCCAGACATCATCCAGCACTACCACTGCAACCCCTGAACCACATCACCCAGCACCAGATGCCTCTGAGCACCTCCAGGGCTGCTGACTCCACCACCTCCCAGGAAATCTGCTCCAGTGCCTGACCACCCAAACTGTGCAAACATTTTTTCTGATATCTAATCTGAATCTCCCATCTCAACCTAAAGCAATTTCCTTCAGTTCTCCCACTGCAGGAGGTGTGGTGGAAGAGACCAGCTCACAATATTCMGAGATCCACACAGGATGGGAGCCCATTTGCTTGATGGTGCAGATGTTGGGAGATCTGGCTGTTGAGAGGGAAAAGCCAGCACAGCTGAAAGAGAACTTCCAAAGTACAGCATGTCTGGATTCCACAAGGGGAGTGGCAATAAGCCTGCACCTCTTGTTTCACTTTCATTTGAAAGATGAGAAGTTCACCTTAAACAGAGGGATTTTGAAAATGGGCTGTTGTCATTCAGGCCAAACGTGGAAAGGTAGCATTGTTTTTTCAGCCTGGTTCACAACAAAACAAATCTGCATTGCCCTAAGAAACAGCAATTTTGAGAAAGACTTCGAGCCAAGGGAAAAAATCTTAATGCTGAATGAATATATAACACAAATGTTTAAACAAATATAACCATATAAACATTCAAACACAAATTATTTAAAGATGTGATCCAAGGCAGAAACTGCAACTTTTTAGTCACTTTTAACAACAATTTATCTTTCCTCAGGAAGCCAATGAGCCAAAGCATTAAAGAATRCATATGTATCTTACAAATTTATCAAGTCTGCTTGCCAAAACCTTGTGAGGATMTACACAGATTACATTTTAAACAGACTATTTGTCTACTTTCTGATTTACCACCCAAACTTACATACCCAAACTTTTTCTGAGATGAGAATTCTGTTCAAAATCAGAATAAAATATGAAACAAACCTCCATACAGAGTTGTGCCAACTGTGCCTTCTTCTKCAGGCAGCACTTCCTCATCTGAATAGTAGTTTTTCACTGCAACTTTTATGATGTAACTTGAAAATGGCTGTAGGTTGTCTAAGACAGCAATAGGATCTTGAAATTCCTGTAATTTGAAATCAAATAATAAAATGCTTCTTAAAAAAGAGATTCATATGGCAACCTAATCACCTGTCAATGAAATGTGTGTTAAAGACAGTAATACAGTAGTGGTTTTGCWCTGTAATACACTTTAGTGCTTAAAAAAAGGAATGTTAAAATCACAGTTTGAGTAATAGGTCCCTACAGAAAAGATAGCAAATCCCAAAACACAAGCCAAAGTGTAATTCCCACTGTTCAGGGGCTGGTATGCACACAGGAAATGGCAAAGTAAAAAAAATATATATATATATAAGAAGAAAAGTATTACAGACACAAATAGCACTACCACAAAGCCCATAAAGACAAGCTACGTGGTTGATGGACGGTCTCCAGAGTTATTTCACCAGAAATCGAAGACTCATTTCAATAAGATTTTAGCAAAGGTATGTTGAAAAGTAGAGGGGTACTTGTACAAAGAAAAACTAAGGAATCTACCACTTACCAAATACCAGAGAGAAAGGACAAATACTGTTGGGATGTAGAAATGGAAAAACTTGTTGACAGAGAGCTACAGAATGGTTTTCAAAATTACTAGAAGGGGCTTTACATTCCCTGTTTCTATATGATATCATATGCATTTTTCTGTGAAATAGCCATACCACTGTGTTGTGCCGTAGAGCAGACAAACAGTTTCCTGAGTTCCTGCAGTTTTTTGTCATTTGTCTGAAAAATACCAGGTATGTCGGTGTAGGTTGGGATATGCCAGGGCATRGTTGCTGTGGTGTGACAGATGGTAAGCTTAATGTAAAACTGGTGTTTGTTGTAGCAAGGATAGTAGGTTTCTCAGTGTTTGGCAAGACAATCAGGCATCTTTTATCTAGGAAAAACATCAAAATATTTTTTAAAAGTTAATTATGGYTGGACCAATTCAAACTTGCATGGGATTCTACCACCATTTTTATATGTAGGCGTAATTACAAAGTATTCTTTCTGCTTTCACAAACAGAAACAGAAGAAAATCCCACCCAAAAGTATTTTATTTKATTATTTTCATGGACATAAAAACAGTGGTCATCAAAGAAATGCTCATTTATCTTTGATAASATATAACTTTAATAAGGAATTTAAGTAGGAAATGGAAATGCAAATTGTAGTTGCTGTGTTGTCAAGGGCAGTACATATTGATGAGCCCAAACTTGTCTGTCACAGAAAAGACAGATATGCAGAATAGACAGTGTCTTTCTCTAGCAATTAAATGTTATCTGTTCTCCCTTCCAAACAGCTCCCCATGTGTAACATAACACCAGGTAAGGAGAGACAAATTTGGGAGGTAGAAAAGGAGTCTTCTATAGGGAAAAAAGAATAGAAAACTACACTCTGACCGTTACCAAAAAGTAACAAAAGAAAATTTGTCATCACTCAATGTACTTCCAAAACCAAAAATATATTAAATGGATTTCCTGCTAAGAAGGAAGAAACTTAGGTATGTGCACAAAGAAGAAGGTACAAGGCCAGAACAAASTGACCTCACAGTCAAGGCCACTTATCTCAAAATGTGCAGCCCTGCCAATCCTACCAAAGTCAGGTTCATGCATATTCCTCCAAATATATTTGCAGCAGTCAATGTAAATAAGAAATAAGGGAATCTCTGGGTAGAAATAATCCATTTGGACTGAAATTTGGTTCTTCTCTTTCTGCAGCAGCTAAGCCTGGGGCTCTTGCAGGAAACCTCTCCCTGGAGATAGGGGTTGGCACATTCTGTCCCAACCAGGTACAGMCAAACCAGGCTCCTGCACCAATGCCAAGCCCACACAGYTCTCATGAGAACAAACATGCCCAAAGTGCTGGCAAGAATGGTCTGAGCATTGGTCAGAGCAGCTGCGGGCAGGCATGACTCTACCAGCTACCCAAAAGAATGTGAAATTTCTTTATCCCAAAGAAGTCCATCTTGTTAAAGTATTCTCTTGTATATTTGCCAGGTTGTTTTATGCAAAACTGGAGTTCAATAATTATTTTTAATATATTCATCCTGCTAGTAGCTGTTCTAAACCTCAGCATTTACAAAGATAATTCCTATAGGTACCATGAATCCTAATTTTCTACTAAAACTCATTTCTATTTCTTTCATTATCTTTTTACAACAGTTTGTTTAAAATATTAGGAGTTCTAAATGAAGTCTGCATCTACTATAATGTAATTGCCTCTCAAGGAATTCTTTATAAATCACTTTAATACGCAGAGTTCTTATGTCTTTGGAAGGACAGACCTTTTTTTCAGTTTTGCATACTTGTTAACAAACTCAGAAATCTGTGTCATAACAGGGATCATAATCAAACTCCTGCTACAACAYTGTGGAACATATTTACTCTTTTTCTGTGCTGTAATTTGCACTGCCTTCTCGAAATCTCCAGTTCTGACATAACTTTGAAAACAGGCATAGACAGGCTTTAACAAACGGGCAGTATTTATCATCATGACCTTCCATCATATCCAACACAAGGCCAGTCCTTACATTCATCTTTTCAAAAATGTGTAAATTGTTTCTGTGCAGAAGGTACCTGAAGCCATGAAGCATACTTTGCATAAATACACACAACACAATCTGCAACTTAAATATGCTCGAAACAAATTGGTTACATTTACAAAATAACCCAAGTCCCCTCTACCTGGATATGATTGTGCTGCTGAGCTGTAAGCTAAGATTTTCAGGTCATGATTCACTCTCTTGTGAAGAAAATGCCTTCCGCTTTCTTTATTTGCTAGCCAAATTTCAGTGTATTCCTTTGTTTCAGTGGTCCAGTATATAAATTTCTTATCTGCAGTCAAGCTGCCAATTTTATTACCTGTAGGAAAACATTGCATAGTTAAGTTTTATAATCAGCCCTGAGCAGATGATTTTACAAGAGCAGGCAGGTGCTTGYATTCACAGTGAGTCAATATGGGTGMRTMTCTTGGCCATACCATATCCTCAAAGATCTTCCCTTGAAAAGAGATTTCTGATGTTTTCCAGTGGGTCYCATGAAGTTGAGACACTTTTATTGCAGTTTACAAGTGTAGATTTGAAGTTGTTTTATTATCCATAATTATGGGATTCAACTCAATTAACAAACACAAGAAATATTCATTTAACAAACTATTCAATTAACAAAGCTATTCAATTAACAAACACAAGAAATAAAACACTTGTCTATAGAAACTATGCTCTTTTCTCTAAGATGAAAACCTCCTGACCTGCCATCTCCCAGGAAAAATTAAGACAGCTCCTSTGGCAACAGAGCAGCTTTACCAGCACTCCTCCAGAGCTGAGCTGAGGACCAAGCAACCAAGAGTAAATGTTATTGCAATAAGAAAGTGAAACATGGATAATTTTTCATACAAGATCCTACCTGCATGAAGTACCTTCCCCACATATTGAAGTCTGCAATGCCATTTTCAGGCATAAGTTGCTATTGTGTCTTTTCATTGAGATAAAATGCAATAGGTGTAGGTTATATGAAATGCTAGCAAAATAATGTGTTAATACTCTAGGTGAAATCGATTGACAGCATTTGAGGCTGCAGCATCTCATTTGATTTAAATCTTACTAGAATGCAAATTTGCATCAGTAAATATCCTCACATTGCTCTTTCTCCTAGTTTGTATGAATAGGGTACACAACTGGAAACACAGAACACAAACTTTCTGTCCATATTGATATAAATGAATCATTTTTATAAACAAAGTGCTTCATCAATGCTGGTTTTGGAAATTAATGTTGTCTGAAGTAAGAGATAGCAGTAATCACAAACTACSTAGAAAAATAAAAGAGGTCTCAGACCTTGAATATTCGATATTCTGGTAATTCTCCAGCAGCGGCAACCATCGACATCGGAGGCCCATATTTCATCTCTTCCTCTGATAAAAAGCAGCTGGGGATTTTTGGAGTCAGACAAATCCATACTCATAGGTCTTCCTAGCTCTGCTTCTGTGACATTACAAGTACAGTAGCTCCTCCCCTGTTTTTCCACCAATGCGTGTCCCAAAATGTAGTGCACGGTGTTATTCAGAATATCATAATAAAACATGTGGCTGCCATTATCAACCTCTTCCATCCAGTACAAGCGGCTGTCAAAGAAAATGCATTGTTTTCAGGAGAAAAACTCCAACCAGAGCAATCTGCCCTAAATGCAATCCTAATCGGAGTAACTGAGTAACTCATCACAAATCTCCCAGAACATTTAAAACCAGGTGACTACAGCAGCGTACTTGCAAGTGATTCCAAATGCCAAATAATTATTCTTGTATGGCAGTCCACAATATCTGATTCTTCTGGATAAAAAGGTTACTGTAAAAAAAATCGTTGTCTGGTGCTGACGTTCATTTGCACTAATTAAATCAAGGAACCTATCAGTATTTAAGCATAATTTGAAATCTTTACTCAAACACAGACATCATCTTGAAATTAGATAAATCCAAGCTCAACTAGCAGTACAAAAGTAGYACTACATCCAAAATTTCTGAGATTTTCATAATGTCAAAATCATGTACYATAAAAAGTTCTTTTTGGTCCTTAACAGTTGAAGTTCAATTGAAAATCATGTCTAAAATTGCTTTAAAAAGTTATTACMAATATGTGCCTTACCTTAAGAAAGGGTATGATAACAGAGATGATACAGTTGAATTACTTTTGCCCACCCACATGTTCAAGGCTTTTAGAGATTTTTTCTTGAGCTCAAGATCAATAACAAATATTTGAGTTTCATTCTGTGGTGTTTTCAGGGCAACAAAGAGGTGCCGTGCAATCCAGTCAACTGTGATGGCTGTGACATTGTGAAGATATGCATCTTTGAAAAACTTAAAAAAAAAAATTTAAAAGGACAGAATTGTCCAACCTGATGTTAGGACATTATGAAATTCAATTTGTTTCTGAAAGAGAAATTTCTACTTGGGAAGTAGAAGTCAAAATATAAAGACGTGCCATGGATTGGTAATATTTTTAGACAAATCAAAACTATTTTTTTCACAAATATATACTGTTACTTCCATATTCTTGAAATGAGAATTAAATAAATTAAATTAACTGTGATATAAAATATGGATTTCTTATATTTAATAGTGAGAATCTTAAATTAAATATCTGATAGGATATCAACAAAACTGATGTCAGTAAATTCATTTATGATTAATAGGATAACTTTACCAATGGCATACTCTGGTCATTTTTCCCTTTTCATAAACATAGTTGGACAAAAAATAATGACAGAAATAGCCACATGCTTCCCTAGATTCTCTGAAATAATGGAGTGAACAAAGGAATACCTGAAACATTGAAGCATTCTGTACATTCAGAATAAAAAGAGAATCTTCAGTGATATGGTATGCTTTGTCATCATTAGCAGTATAACAGATGTCCTTTACATTAGTCTTTGCTGAAAGTTCCCATATGGTATGATTACTGTCTGTGTCAGTAAGAAACAACTTGTTGGCAGAAATAGTTATCAGAGTAGGGACAGGGAACAGATCTGGAAGGACAAGAGCACAGCAGAATTTACAAATACCCCATCCTAGATAATCACATTCACAAAGAAAGCAAGTACAATATACAAATAAATGATGGGCTCTAATTTACATTTGGATGTATGCCACAGTAAATAAATAAAATAATGAGATGCCCTCTTGTTATCACAATCAAACTACTGAGATATTTTCAGTGGCATTGTGAATGCTTACCTAAAAAACTTAAGCATGGTAAAACAGATTTGTTCATTAAATGAATTCATTAAGTTCATACCGTTAACAGCCAAACTAGAAATAGCTTATGGTCTCCAGTAAATCTCTAACTCYCCTGGTTAACTTTGACAGCCTAATTAGGAATATTTTGTGATCTCTAGCAGTATAYAGATTACAGGTGAAAACCTACTTTTTCATGCTAGCCTGTAGTTGCACAAAAAAAAAAGCTAATTTAGCATAGTTTTTAGGAAAGGATTGAAATTCCTGAAAATTAGTCTAATGATAAGGAATGTCTTATTCTTTCATATCAGAGGCTGTAACTGTTTCCTCTGTTGCATGTCTCATAAAGCACTGGAGGATATTTATCAGATTGCYGMATTCTTGCACTGTCCCTTTCTCCASCTATTGCACACAAACSAGGAGACAGCACCTAAATCATCCATACCTGATGAATTCYTCTCTGCCACATCAGACAAAGGTCCTGGACCTACAGAAGTGAAGGCTTGCACCTGTGGACAGGGGATTGATACTTATGTTAAGTAACAGCATAAATGACTGCGTTTGAGAGCCTGTGGAGTTCACAGATGGCAACAAAACCAGAAGACCCCCTTTCCTCATCTAGGAACAAAAATGTGTGCTCTGTTTGACATCAGGCTGCTCTGGTCAGTTCATTCAGATTGGGACTGTGGCTGTGAAGAGAATTTTAAGCAGTGGTCCAGGGAGTGATAATTCATGCTGCATCTCACAGTTGGAGTCAAAGGACTCCACAGTCTTTCTYCTTTTCCCAGCCAGGAACAACTCCTACTTGGCTGACCTTGCAACCAACATGCTGCTCTCCCCCATGAGCATGTGGTCCTTCACACAGTCTCATGCTTCTAACTTGCCTTTCAAGCACACATCCTTCATGTTTCAAAACTTCTATCGCAATGAAAATACGACTTCTTGACAAGTTTTGCACTGGAAGTCTCTCTCCATGGAAGCCACGTGAGTCCTTGCATTTCTCAAACTGTGGCTCAGTTCAAATGGCCTGTGATTCTCTGCCAGATCAGWTGAATCTCTGTCCAGCTTGCAGGTTTTAGCAGTGGCTCAGGGAGACCTCTAGAAAAGTTTCTTTTGGGCTTCACCATTTAGTGAGCAATGTGATAGACAGAAAGGTTAAGCCAGGTGCCCATGGGTGAGTCAGCAAATCAACATTTCTATGAGCAGAAACCACAAGGCCTTTGCCCCAAGCCAGAAAAACAACTCCCAGGCAAACACATGCCAGCACAGATAACATCTACCGTCCAGCACGAAACAAGCTTAGTAATTTTTCATACCTGAAACCTTACTGTGAGGCTGGGAAGCACATCCTTGAGAGAAAACTGCATCTGGGTGGGTTCAACATTGATTTCAATCCACTCCGTGAAAGTSCCAGCAGTGCTGCTCTGATTCAACAATTGATAATAAACCCTGAACTGCGTTAATATTCCATTGTCCCTTTCAGGTCTGTCCCACCTGAGCTCCACAARGACTTTCCCATCACTGTCTTGTAGGTTATTTTGTAACCCATATATTCTAGGGTTCATAGGAGCTGAAGGAACTGTATAAAAAAATAAAGATAAAATCCACAGAACAAAATACTCCTATTAAAACACAAACTCTACCTCACAGTTAACTCTTAGTTTTGAGCCTGAGCTTTACTATGCCAATGCTGACAGAGACAGATAGCATTCGGTGAGGTGCAAACTGCAGAAGATCATCTAAAACTTCATGGTAATTCCTTTCTGTTTTTCACCTCTGTGTGGCTATCTGACTTTAACTTGCCTAGCCAAAGAAAGAGCTATAAAAACAAGAAAAAAAATGTGCTCCTGCACTGAGATTGGGACATAYCTATTTAGCCAAGTCCTGTAAGTAAGTGTGGTGCTGTACAACACAGAGCGTATTCTACCCCCTCTCCTATTCACTTCAAAATCTACTGYATCTCATAAGCTAGAAAGCTTATGTGCTTCAGTCACTCAACTGTATATTTCAGCTAACTTAATTCTGATGTGTATAAGAACAAAACTAAATACTGAAGCAAGAGTAAAATGGGCACAACATTTATAAACAATCTAATAAGTGGTTAAGATATTGCATGCAACCTTTGGTGTTCATTGTCAAGAATTCAATTCCTCTTCCTCGCGCATAGTCATAGGCACATGGTGAATATATTGTCATGCATTTTCTGTTCTGAATTSTATTACTTCAATTGTCTGCATTTATGTTTACAATAGATAATTGCCAAAGATACTCAGAAACATGTCCTTGCAATCCTGCCTGCAGCTGACTAGCTCTGAAAGCTGCTCATCCTGCTCCAGGGTTTCACTTGCGGACACCAAGCTGCTTCCAGTACCCATTAAATGTGAGGAACAGGATTTAACATTTTAGTACCTCCTTCAGGGGCTCGAAGGGATACAGATGTCATTGGTGCCTTGCCCCAGTATGTGTAGGGAGTGACAGTAAAATCAAAGGGTGTAAATGGTTCCAGCCAATCCACTCGGTAGGATGGCACTGTCAGGTTATGGGGATGGAGGCATCCTTCACTTTCCAGAGACTGTAAATGAAATAAAAAGGAAAAAAATAAAGCAAGACTTCTTTCCTACTCAGAAAGGCCTTCAGTTTTCAAAAACTCCCTCACCAGACTGGTCAACTAAATCAAAACACAGCTTCTCTTCCTGTGAGTGGTCATTGTTTCACCACTCCTGTGGCACTGTAGTGATGTGTGGCAATGTGCCAGYAAAATGTCCTTTGAATTTAAAGTAAAGCTTGATACTTTAATGATCAGAAATGCACTAAAGTTAAGGCTGGATGAAGGCTAGATTCCACATTCAGGCAAAGGCTGTCCCACTGTGATTTCAGAGGACACTCCTGTGTCTGAGTTACTGTGAGAATGCTTTTCATGGATCTTTGAGCACTGTGAGCTCCTTGCTGCCAGCCCAGAGCCACAGCTGGCTGCAGTGCTGGAGAAATGGGACAACTGCACTCTGTTTACAATTTCRTTTGGTTCTTGACCAATTTGAAAATGCTGAAGAAACAAACTCTATTTCTTCTTAAAAACAGATACATCAGCAAGTAGATGCAGTAATACATGTGGATAACACAGAGGGATTTCATCAATATCCTCACTTGTAGAGCTTTTGATCCCACGCAGTAAAAGACAGTTCCCCATTCCACTTCTGTGGAGGGWCTCCAAGTGATGTGGAAACTTGAGGAATTTCCTTTAATTCTGAAAGAAGACTCTGGCACTGAATCYGGAATCACTTTTGGTGTAAAAGAAAAATTTCCTGTCCATAAACAGAAGAAAAAAAAATTAACTAAAGAAGAATATGAGGAATAGGCAGACTATTCAAACGTGACTTATAGCATGAAAGKACCATGGGAAATCCTGTAAACCATCATTAAAGGAAAAAATAAATAACACCATCCTGTATTCTTTATACCCATACCWATACTATCAGCTTTTATAATTGCACATTATCCAGGTGTATCCTGATATCCTTATCTTTTGTCAAATGACTAAACWATTTCAATAATGAAGGATTTCAGGCTGACAGTGAATACTTTTATTGTGGAGTTTAGATAAAGGAAATAACAAACCTGGCAAAGGTTTAAGTGATGTGTGAACAAGGGTAAAGGCTGTAAACTCTGCTGGTTGTGAGAAGGGAAYGCTTAGGCTCTGATTGACTTCCTGGGCTGTAATGAACCGAAGCCTATTAATCCAGAACAGACGACCACTGTAATATTCCAGCGCACCTTGAGATATTTCTGAGGTACTCCASGGTGCAAATTCTGTGATGATGGCATTACCACAACTGTGAAAACATATATGAAATCAACAAACTGATAGCACACAYGTAAAGGGAACAGATTTATGCAATSCTTGACRTATTGGTAAGTTTCTTATCATTCAAATTCTCAATACTCATGTAGGAGGCAGGAAAACAAATCAAAAAGTTTTCTTTAAGCTCTGTAAAGCAGATCACTTTTCAGAATATGAAAYATTGCAGGAAAGAATAAAAGTACATTTGTTCCCTTTATTTCATTGGAAAATAATTATAAAATGGATTAATATTCTACTGCATTAATGTATTGGTATTCTGAAAAATCAACCCACCTTCTCTCAGCAATTCCACTGAACAATGAAGTCTACTTCAGAGCATGAGATTCATTCTATTTCACTACATCAGGAACCCAGATTTATTTGACCCTGCTAGTTTCCTTCCATTATTTATTMAACTCTATTAACATTTTTCTGCAGTGGGATCACTGGTGATTTAATCTGCCTTGTATATTKTATGTCAAAACTTCCAGGCCTTTTTAGGTCCCAATTTATCTTCTGGCTAAAAGATTAAATATGTTGTAAGAGRCATCATTTTGCCATCTCAGAAATGTCTTTGAGCTTAGACACATGCTATCAAAAACAAATTTGGAAAGGCTTTGACATACCATCAGGTCCATTAGGATGGATTACTTCTAATCTCTGTATTCTGGCATGCCAAGGACAATGATTTATGGCTGCCAATTTGTTCACAATAAGGCTGCATGTTCCAGCTAAAACTAATCAACATATTTTGATTCCTTAAGTGTTTACTATTAATCATAGCAAGTCTAAAATCAGTCAGAAAATTCAGCTGATTCCACACAAAGCCAGCCTGCAACATTGTGAGCACATGTAAATACAGATGCTGCTCAATTCAGTCAAAGATATTTAAGCTGATGCTTGAAAAAAAAATAATGGAATTCTCCATAAGGAAGGGAGCAAAAACATAGTTTCACAAACTACTATGAATTATACACTTGACACTCGGAGAACAAACCACCATTCTTCTCAAGGTTTTAGGATGTAACCAAGCTAACCCATAAATGTGGTTTGTTATGGTTTRTCTTTTTAAACTTTGCCTTTCAGAAACCATTTCATGTTTAGGATGAWCAAGAGCCTGCTGAGTTCTGTTTGCTCAGGTGAGAAAGAGGTGTCAGTTCAAGTCCTGAGCTTCATCAAAGATGAGCAAGTTACAGAGCTCCAGGCACTTGGGARCTGTCAAGTGTTGTAAATGCCAAGTTGAAATAGACAATAAACAGCAATTATTTCCTAAAGCTAAGTCTAAAAATTGATGAGCATGACCTCAGTTCAGTTGAGGTTCCGTACCATGTTTCTCTCACTGTAAAACTTACCAACCACCTCAACAGTTCGCCATCAGTTAGCCATGATCATTAGCTCTTCTTTTTGTTTATTGTTGAATTAGTAAATGGTGTTCCCAGCACTGGATACCATTTTTTTTCTGAAAGAGTATWACAAAAACCAGAAAATATAGACTTTCTTACCTCTCCTATACATTTACTTACCCTTCTTTGCAGAGAGAAGCTCTGTATAGGTTTAGACATAGACTATCTTGCACAAGCCAGTAAAGAAAACCATAGGTGAGATCCAAAGTTACACCAACCACCTAAGGAAAAACAGTCCAAATAKCAATTTGAGCACACCTTTGCTTCTGAGCTAAGAACCCTTAGGCAGAACAGTCATCTAGACATCACCATGAGTAGTTATTTATTGGCAAAAATAACATTACTACCATGAATGTTTACTCTGACACAAAAAGAAATGCACTAGAAAATAATCCGGTCCTTGGTGGACACCTATTTATAGCAGCTGATGATTTTCTAGATAACATTTTATTAACACCTGTCACAGTGTTCATCCCTGGAGCATCTGAGTACYTCAGATATGATGGCAATAGCATATCAAGTGATTAGTGGAACAACCCATCAAAAGCTCCAGAATACCTCTGGTATTTTAACATTTTTTGTCTGAAACAGGTGGGGGGTATCCAGTCTGAAACTCAGAATCCCCTTTTAAAGGAAGCACTTCAGATCTTTTGTCTTGTTTTACAGCTTTGATTTATACATARAGTATTTAATGTGCTGCATTTCTTATGGAAAATAGATGCAAAATTTTAATTCATTTATTTGATTAAGGAGGCAATTTGAATATTTAAATTTTTGTAAGTAATTTATTATTAAATAAAAGGGGGGGAGGAAATTAAACAATCTTCCTGTTCATTACTTCAATGTTTCATCTTCCTTTAAGTGAGGTGAAAGATTTGTTGTTTCTTTTTAATATGATCTAATATTCAAAATAAGAGTTTTCTTGTTTCTGCAGTAAACAACAGATCCAACACCATATGTAGCAGCAATAAAAATCAGACATTTAATAATCTGTTCTGTGAATAAAAAATAATTYGCTTCCACAAGTTAGTCTGTTAAATGTTAGCAAGTTTAGTCTATTTTATATCATTAGCACAGCTTACAAGTTGTTAGAGGCCTCTCTGAACATGTTTTCCAGCAGCTCTCAAACTTCCCATGCAAACACTAGTCGTAACTATTCTTTTATAAGCTTAAATTTCCATTATGTATGTAAGTGGAACAGCCTTTTTTTTTCCTAACTCTTCATTAATAAACTGCAGAAGATGATGACAGGAAAGCAAATGCTATATCACTTAGTTGTCTGCTGCTCCTTATGCAATCACATTCTTGACATATTTCTGTTGACATTGTATGTCAGAAAATCAAGGTTTGAATGATTGCTCCTGTAGGTTGTCCTGTTAAAAATATCTCACAGCGTGTATGTTCCTGAGTGTATATTTAGTCAACCATGCTATATTTTATCCCTTTTACCTATTCTCCCTCCCATGCTCAACACCAAAAGACATCTTCCTGACTTTATGTTGCTTTTTTAAACATTTGGGTCTTTCTTCCTTGCCCCATTTCTTTTTTCTGCAACTATTACATTTTCCCAGAGACGTGTCTATCTTCTTTCTCTTGATCTCTGTATCACCATTATTAAAAGGCAAATAAATATTTGTACTATTCATTTTCAGGAGTTAGGCAGGAATTTAACACCTCCCTGCTGTTACGCTTCAAAAAGAGGCAAACATTTCCCAGTTCACAGAGGTATTAATCTCTGGGCACTGTAGTTGTGATGATGCAACATAACTGAACACGGCGAGATGAAGGATARATTCAGTTATTTGGAATACCCTTTGACTAGAAATATTAAGGGACCACACCTAGAGGGTCCTGRCCTCRATCCCATATAAYGCACCTTGCTGCTCCCCTATRAATTACTTTTGTCCCAGCCACATTKTAYGGYGTAAACAACTCACAAAGTGCTTTGGGAATTCTGTGCCAGACCCTAAGTTGGAATAAATCAGAGTAGCTCTGCTGAAATCAATCAAGCTATGCCAATACACACCAGCTGAGCTAAACAACTGATTGGAAAATAAAATAATTGCCATAAAAGGATCTAGCTCCTGCCAAAGAAATTAGACTTTCAAAGCTCTGCCCTTGTATTTGTTTAGGAAACCTGCYATTTTCACAGTAGTCGCTTCTATTCCTATTCCTACCATTCAGATTTCAAGCTAAAAGGAGGTACAGCTATAAACTGCTGARGATCCAGCTAAATTCTTTATTAGAAAAACAAATGGTAAATACCAGTGAGAACCACTTATGTGGAGAACATGCTTTAACTGTTGGATAACAGCAATTAAGTATTGCATCTGTGTTTTACCACTGAGGTAAGACGTGTTCTTTCCAGGTAAAGGACTTCATTGTGCAAGGAAGATTCATATTCATACCTGTGCAAATATGTATTTCCCTCTTGATATTGAGACAATAATGACCAGTTCAACAATTCCACCATTAAAGAATGCTGTGCTGCCTTTTTTTTTTTTTTTTTTTTTTTTTTTTTTTTTCTGATAGTTTCATTCTGGGTTTTATTTTACACAAAGAAACACCTGTCAGCTATAACTGGTCACTTCTCAATCTAGACATTTTTGCTTGGCTTTTTGCCTGTGTGCATCACAGCAGGAGGCTGAGTTCAGGAAGTCAGTGCACAGATTAGGGCAGCAGAGAAGCAGGAGAGGAGATGTTTGCTTGTAGGAGGTGTGAATAAGTGAATGGTTGAAGGCTGGTATCACTGACATAGAGAAAGGTGCAGAAAAAAAAAAAAATGACAGGACCAGACAAGCAGTCTTATTGCTGCCAAGGTTCTTGAAAGCAAGAACAAGAAATTTGAGGTTAGCATGAGGCGATCCAGAGAAGCGAGTAGTGAATCAAAAGAGAAGGGAAGGAAGTTGAGGTTTGCCACTTAGAATAAACTGGAATTTGTCAGTCCTTTGCAACAGACCATCCAGAGGATATGTGTTAAATCCAAGTGTGCCACTGAGCTTGGACAGCAYACATCTTTCCATGGAGCCAGCCCCCACAGAGAGGCTGGGAGGCTAGTACTGGAAGATGCATTGATCCTTCTCAGCACAGACATTTCTCTCAGGTGCAGAAGTTTTGCAGGTTTGCAAGTACAGCAGGTGCCACACCAGAAC